>NC_056734.1:156206778-156279278 GCF_019279795.1 Protopterus annectens
CAATTATTCTATTTGAAAGGAATTTTGGCAGTTTTTTAAGTATTTAAACTGTGTTTTTTATTTTTATCTTTGTTCTGATGAAGTGTATGGACATACATGAAAGCGCTTAACTAGTATTGTGCTTGTGCTTTTTCTGGCGTAATAAAAGCTGTTTTAAAGCAAAATTTTGGATTGTGGCTACATCTTGGGGATATTTGTGCTGACTATTGCCTTTGATATTAAGTATGAGGCAATAGCTGGCGGGATAGAGGCAACATGTTACTAGAAGTTGGGAAGTTAAGAGAGTGGTTAGACATAGGTGACTGTTAATTAATTTCTTAGGTGGTTAGTGTTAAAGAGATAAAAAGAGGTAAGGGAGGAATAGACAGGAGAGTATGGAGAGGGCAGAGAGTATTGTGGGAGAGAGGGAAGGGTTCAGCTGGGGTAATTCCAGAGACAAGACTAGGTGGTGTTTAAGTAATTTTTAAGAGTTTTCTTGAATTCATGGACATGGGAAATGTTTCTGAGGGTCAGAGGGAGCTTGTTCTATGAAAGTATGGGAAGGTAGCTATAGAGAGTCTGTCCAATAGATTTTCTAGGCTTGTGAATCTGTAACAGACACTGATCAGAGCTTCTGAGGGATCGGGGGGGGGGGTTGTAGTGGGAAACCAGAGAGGATAGGTTAGGGCAGGAGGAGGGCTTGTTCAAGATAATATGGATGATGAGAAATTGTGTAAATTGGTTAGGAAATTCAAGCCATTTGAGGGTGTGCAGAGGGTGGCCTAATGGTTAAGGTGTTTGCCTTACAAACACAAGGTACAGGGTTTGAATCTCACAGGGGATAATTGGCTAGGCTTAAAATGACTTGCAACGGCAGCTAGCCTAGTACTAATCTATGAGTGTGACAGTGGTGTGATTTTAAGGGTAAATTAGCTTCACATTTTGCTACTTTGTTCTAGGTAGTTTTGAGTTTGGAGAGTAGTGAGGACTGTAGGTTAGTTAAGATTTGTGAGCCATATAATAGGTGAGGTAGAAGATAAGTTTGGGCTAGAGAAATTCTAGAGTTGGGTGTGAGGAATCTTTTATTTGTGTAGCCAAGGTCAAGTTTTTGGTGGGTTTTCTTGATAACGCAATGTATATCTATCTATCTATCTATCTATCTATCTATCTATCTATCTATCTATCTATCTATCTATCTATCTATCTATCTATCCCCTACCACTGAGGCCTAAAATATACTGTGGTGCTATGCACACATTTATAAGGCTTCAAGGGCACTCACCACAGCACTGAGTCCTGGAATACACAGTGCTGCTTTTCACTCAGGTATAAGGCTCCAGGTTCTTGTGCCATGCCATTACAACTTAGAATGCACACTGCTGCTCTGCTCCTATGTGTAAGGTTGTGTGGCCATTCACCATACCATCAAGGGTTAGGATATGCAGGGCTGCTATGCACTTTTTTGTATGGCTCCATGGGAATGTTCCCTGTCCTCAAGAGCTAGGATACACAATGTTGCTATGGACCCATATGTAAGACTCGATGGCCATTCAGCCCTTCATCAAGGTTTAAGATACTCAGTACTGCTATGCTGTCATGTATGTGGCTACAAGGGCATGCACCAAGCCATTAAGGCCCAGTATATACAGTAAATTCTCAGTTAACCAGACCTCAAGCAACCAGAACTCTCAAGCAACCAGAAAAAAGAAATCAAAGAAATACAGTATAATTTCATGTGTTGCACTTTCTGCCCCCCCCCAGAAGCATACCTTACATTTTTAGAGTTTTAGAGTTTTAAAAAGGAATATAAGAATAAATTCCCTCACTCCCCAACCAAAAAACAAGTCAAACCAAACAAATAGTATAGGGTACAGTATTAGTGAAGCCTTTTTTTGATAGTAACTCTCAAGCAACCAGAAACTACAGTTATCTGCCATCTACCAATAACCATGGGTGCCTGTTAACCGAGAGTTTACTGTATAGTGTTGCTATACATCCACATGACAAACCTCCAAGTGTGTACACATGCCATAAGGCTGTAGGATATGCAATGCTGCTAAGCATCCACAAATAACACTCCAAGTGCATACACCGTACCATTGTGGTGTAGGATGCATAATGCTGTTCTGTTTGCCTTTATGATAATACCTGGCCCTCATATTACTAAATAAGTTATGAAATTGTTGGATGAACAGTAATGCTATGATGTGCTCACTACCATTAAGGTTACTGAACCCCTATTAAAGTGCACACCATATCAATTTACTTCACCTCTGCTGAACATCTTATGTCTAATGAGGGTGTAAGACACTCATCACAATATTTCTGTGAACTTGATATATGTGTATATATATATATATATATATATATATATATATATATATATATATATATATATATATATATATATGCAAACTCTTGCCAAATACCTTGTTCATCATTAAAATGAGGGTACACAGTACTGTGTACCCCAACACATCCATTTATGACAGGATGAGTGCGTTTTATGGTGCAAACATGTAGAATGCCATCACTACTGTTCAGTAAACCCCTTCCAAGTGACGTGTGTACTATGAACCAGTAGGACACTCTGTTGTGCATCATAATTATGCCAGCTGTCTTAAGTAATTAACCCCACCACCTTCTCCATTTTTGGCTTATTCTGCCTATATAATGTGCGCCTAATCACAATACCTGCACTAAACATTTATTGCCCAAATATCTTGAACCCTTTTGAAATGCAGGGAATGCAGTACTACACTCCTGTATGCTCCTACAATAGTGTTGACCCTCATCAATCAACCTTTTAGTGCCTTATACACTTTTGAGATGTATGACGTGGTTCTTTATTGCTGTGCATCCTGTGCTTAAGGCAACAAAGGACAAAGACTATGGTGTAGGTAAACTGGTCCTCCAAAAAAATTAATCATACAATATCACAGTCAAAGGAGGCAGCGGAGCACAGCAGTAAAATTCAAGAATTTAATCCCAGAACAAACAGTAGAACAAACAATAAGCGCTTTTGCAGCAGCAGCTGCTTCATTAAACAAATAAAGATCCAAACTGTAGTACTTTTAAACAGAAAAGCAGCCAATTAGCATGCAAAAACAATTAGGAATTAACAAGAGCCCTAAAGCCACACCAGAAAATGCAGCTCAAAGCTCATTATATAAACATAAAAACATTTCATTCATAAAAACATATAAAGTATTTCATTCAACAGCCAAAAAATGCAACAGAATTCATTATATAAACATGAAAACATTTCATATATAAAAGCATACAGAACATTTCATTCATAAAAGTCATTATAAAAATGCTGAAAATAATTAATATCTATCTGGCTAAGGGCCTATTCATTAAAACTGGTTTAAGAGAAAATTTATCATTGAGGCCTTTCTCCATATTAGCTTTCATTCTAATAATCCAGTTCAATTCTTTGCTTTCTACCTTAGTTCTATGTGGACCTGCCCTTATACCCACATTGACTGTTTCAACAACCATAAACTTAAAATTGTGCTGAGCACCTAGTAACATGATGTGCTTAGATAGATTATTAGTCTCAGCTTTCCTGGAGATATCATATTGATGCTCCCTCATCCTGTCTCGTAGCCTGCGTGTTGTCATCCCAATGTAGAAACAGTAACAAACCGTGCAGTAGGCTAAATAAACTAGATTCACTGTGTTACAGTTCGCTCTAGCTCTGAAAAACATCTTTCTATGCATATCTGGATGTTCAAATGCAGCACTACTGTCAATCAAATGACAGTAGTTACATGCCCGACAAGGACATGTACCAATATTAAGCTGTGTATCAGTATTGGAGTTAAACTTTGGGTAACATAGCAATT
Organism: Protopterus annectens; assembly: GCF_019279795.1. Taxonomy (NCBI): domain Eukaryota; kingdom Metazoa; phylum Chordata; order Ceratodontiformes; family Protopteridae; genus Protopterus; species Protopterus annectens. The sequence goes on from NC_056734.1 coordinate 156,210,609, forward strand.
TCTTAAGTGATCTCTTATTCTTATACATATAGCTTGGGGCTTCCCCTACTATTGATTCCACTCTCTCATTAGATCTAAGTATATCCCAGTGTTTAGCATAGATGTCCTTCAACAATCTAATGTTGCTGGCATAAGTAACTGGTACTCTCAGTTTACAGTTGGTCACTTTCTGTTTGCAAGATTGAGTGGGTGAAGAGAAATATGGCTTACCTTCCTGAGTTCTAGATGTATATGCTCGAGCTGTAACCGAGCTGATTTCTTTCTTATTATAACCCCTCTCAAGGAATCGCTGTTCCATATGTTTCAACTCACAAGAGAAGGTGGAGTCATCTGCTGTTAATCTGGATGTTCTTAACATCTGTGCTGTCACAGCATTATTAAAAATGTGCCCAGGATGCATACTCTGTCTGTGGACAAACATATTCCTATGGCAACGTTTCCTATAGATTTCAGAAATAAAAGTGCCATCAAGTTCCCTGGTAATCCTAACATCAAGAAAATCCATACTTACTGTAGAGCTACTGGCCGTCAAACTAAGAAAGTCAGTACTACTGTTAAGTTGACCAATGTATTGAGACAGCTCATCACCAGTACCCTCCCACAGGAGGAAAAGATCATCAACAAATCTCCTGTAAAAAACAACCTGTCCAGGCTTGAGCTGAGGTATGATATGCATTTCCTCCCATTTTGCCATAACGAGGTTGGCGTAGCTATTGGCACAAGAGGTGCCCATAGCTATGCCATCCCTTTGTTTAAAAATACCTTCTTCAAACATAAAATGTTATTGTCAAGAATAATTTCCATAAGCATACGCAGTAAATCTATCTTATGGATCTCATAAGTGCCATCTTGCTTTAGATAGTCTCCCAACATCTCTATCCCTGTGTTGTTGGGTATGCACGTAAAAAGGGATTTCACATCTAATGCTATCATAATGCAACCAGCAATAGGTGGTTTAACTTGTATGTGAGCAAATAAGTCCCTAAGGAACTGTTCAGTGTCCTTTAAAATATAACAGCTCTTAACTAAGATTGGTTTCAAATGTTGTTCAACATAGATGGAAAGGGGTTCAGTGCACCACCCCCTTCCAGCTACTATTGGTCTCATTGGGGGGGGTTTACTGGCATGCTTATGTATTTTAGGGAGGCCCTGTATAGTGGGTAAAGTCGGTTCTTGTATAATAAAATAATTAAAAAGATCAGGACTAATATGTCCAAGTTGCAAACATTGAAAATAATTAATTATACACTCTACTAATAGACTGCTCAACCTGTTGCATTGTAAATGGAATATAAATTAATGGATCATTGAGCATGGTATACATTGCATCCTTGTAAAATGTATAATCCATAACTACAAGACATCCACCTTTGAATGCTGGTCTAAAGCTCAAGGTAGAATCCTGACACAATTGTTCTAGAGCTAACCTCTCATTAACTGACATGTTACAAAAAGTCTTTGTATTGTTATTATTTTCATACAAGGCATAAATGTCCCTAATGCATGCTTTTTCACAAACTTCAATAGCATCAACTGTAGGCGGTATGAAGCAACTAGTTTTCCTAAAAATATTAGCATTATTATTACTAGTGCCATGTGAATCATTAAAAAACATCTTTAAACTGACATTTCTAGTAAAAGTCTTAAGTTCTATAATGTTTTCAGTTTGAGTCATTTTCGTAGCTGGTATGAAACTCATACCTTTGTTTAGAAGGTTCATTTCAATGGCCGTTAGTCTATGACTAGATAAATTCCAAACTAGCGTTGTTCCCACATCTTCTTCAATGTTAACGGAGTCCCTTCCTCGGCCGATGCCTTCTTCTTGATTCATGCTCTCCCTAAAGGTCGTTCGTAAAAATTAGACGTATGAATGGGAAGAGGGTTAGATAACAAGCCGTTTGGATTAAACGGCAGAGTTGGAGCACAAGTAGTTGCCACTATATGGGAAGAATCCTTCCTTCGTGCTCCATTATCCGACACACTAGCTGAATTAGTGCTGATATCATCCGCAGGCAAAGGGCATGTACGTAAGCCTGAGGGTACCTCCCTCACGCTATGTTCAGTATGTGGTTTCTCAGCATTTAAGGTGGAACTAGAAGGAACAACAGGAGCCTCAGTGTTAAATACAGTTGGTTCCAGTCCTTGAACAGGATCATTGGAAGATGTTTTAGAGCGACTGGTGTTCACATTAATGTTTGTAGTAACAGATCTATCCTCCCTAGGCCAAGCAAAGACTCTTCCATTAGAAAAGTCAGCAATATCACATTGTATCTTTCTCCTTTTATTGTTGAGCATCTGTCTTTCATAGGCAGCAATAGAGTCTATAATGTGTTCCACCTTAATATCTGCAACTGAATGTGGATATGTCTCATAGAGGCCCATTTGTGCTTTCTCAATATCAGATAGCAAATTGTCCTCATGTGGTTTACAAAATTGTATTAGGAGTCTCATATAGCTATAGCTTGTATCAAAGTTGATTTGCTACCATTGAGTCAAAAGGTCATTATACGTATTGCCATAAGTAGGCATAGTTAAAACCCTTAAGCCACGAGGAACAATATGCAAATTGAGACATGCCTCAACATGGAATCTCTGTGTTTTTAGTCTAATTAATCTTCTGGCATCATTTTCAAGCTTATGTAAATCCCTTCTCAGGGCATTTGAATCATACTCACAGTTATTCAGATTAGGAGGTGCATTATCTGCTGGTATAATGTCCAATAAGGGATTCTCAGAGCTCCCAAGTAAAGATGAAAAGTTCTTAAGGCCAGTAAAAGTCATGCTATTCAGCTCAGATGAGTTGGAAGAATCCTGTGGTTGACAACAACCTTCTGCCATGTCCTTACACCAAATCCAACACAGTATAAGGCAACAAAGGACAAAGACTATGGTGTAGGTAAACCGGTCCTCCAAAAAATAAATCATACAATATCACAGTCAAAGGAGGCAGAGGAACACACTGAGAGTACCAGTTACTTATGCCAGCAACATTAGATTGTTGAAGGACATCTATGCTAAACACTGGGATATACTTAGATCTAATGAGAGAGTGGAATCAATAGTAGGAGAAGCCCCGAGCTATATGTATAAGAATAAGAGATCACTTAAATTGCTATGTTATCCAAAGTTTAACTCCAATACTGATACACAGCTTAATATTGGTACATTTCCTTGTCAGGCATGTAACTACTGTCATTTGATTGACAGTAGTGCTGCATTTGAACATCCAGATATGCATAAAAAGATGTTGTTCAGAGGCAGAGCGAACTGTAACACAGTGAATCTAGTTTATTTAGCCTACTGCATGGTTTGTTACTGTTTCTACATTGGGATGACAACACGCAGGCTATGAGACAGGATGAGGGAGTATCAATATGATATCTCCAGGAGAGCTGAGACTAATGCTCTACCTAAGCACATCATGTTACTAGGTGCTCAGCACAATTTTAAGTTTATGGTTGTTGAAACAGTCAATGTGGGTATAAGGGGGGGCCCACATAGAACTAAGGTAGAAAGCAAAGAACTAAACTGGATTATTAGAATGAAAGCTAATATGGGGAAAGGCCTCAATGATACATTTTCTATTAAACCAGTTTTAATGAATAGGCCCTTAGCCAGATAGATATTAATTATGTTCAGTATTTTTATAATGTTTTTATGAATGAAATGTTCTATATGCTTTTAAGTATGAAATGTTTTCATGTTTATATAATGAGTTCTGAGCTGCATTTTTTGGCTGTTGAATGAAATGCTTTATATGTTTTTATGAATGAAATGTTTTTGTATTTATACAATGAGCTTTGAGCTGCATTTTCTGGTGTGGCTTTAAGGGCTCTTGTTAATTCCTAATTGTTTTTGCATGCTAATTGGCTGCTTTGCTGTTTAAAAGTACTACAGTTTGGATCTTTATTTGTCTGATGAAGCAGCTGCTGCTGCGAAAGCGCTTACTGTTTGTTCTACTGTTTGTTTTGGGATTAAATTCTTGAATTTTACTGCTGTGTTCCACTGCCTCCTTTGACTGTGATACTGCATCCTATGCTTGCTTTGCACACACACACACACACACACACACACACACACACACACACACACACACACACACACACACACACACACACACACACACACACACACACACACACCTACCACAGGAGTACTGTCCTTATGTCAAATCTTAGTGCATATCTGGAGTAGATAGTTCACGCTACTGCTTTGCACCATTTATTCCTCCCTGGTATACAGTGAGCATATGTTCATGGAAGTACAGTTTAGAAATGGGTACTTACTTGTTTCTGAATTATAAATGCATTCAGTATGATGACTTCCCTTAATCTGCCTTGTATGTAGTTGAGACAATCTCTGAATCTAACCCACATTTTCTTAAACTGTAAAACTTAGTGGGGAAATATTAAAATAATGAGAAGGGAAAAGTGTGTTGCTTTATTTGTAAGACAACATAAAGGTATCAGCATATAGACAGAATGAGACTACATTATTATTAAAACATTCAAATAAAACTGATGATTCAAAATAAAGAAGTTGATATAGTCAAACTGTTCACTTTAAACATAAGCCACCATCAATTAGAGTTATAGTGTCAATATTTTCTACTTAACTTTCATGAAAAAGCCCACTGTAACCTTGCAAGTTATGTCACAATCAACTAGACACTCAGGATATGGATTATTGTATGAAAATGTATGGAACGTATTAAAATTATCAAAGTACAGCCTTAGAAAACTGAAGTAAACATACTACTCTATAATAACATAAGCTTTCCCAAGTGTTAAGATAATGCTCAGGTTAATCAGCCTTGGAAAACTATGTGCCACTTAGCTAGGCCTCACACCATAATGTGCTTCAGGACTTCTTAACCTTGATATAGGTTCTGATCATATCTTACTGCTTTCATAAAAAGGCTATTGAGAAGCCCAATACCATAGATATTTCGTAATTGCAAACATCTTCAAAAGCTATTTTAGATATTACTTTTCAACTATAACAATGGACAATGCTTGTTACAGAAATTGTCTCACTTATTAAATACTTCATAGATGTTCCAGTCACTGCCTTTTAGCCTTACATGATAACATGTTAAGTTATAAACTGACATTCTAGTATGTTAAGGAAGACATTCATGGAGTCTGGCTAGTCTAACAGTGAACCAGTGAATGCCTTCTTGCATAGGGTGTCATTTACAGTTTTTGATCCTCATGATATAACTGAAATGACTTGGAAATAAACAGTCAAATTTATTTGGGTCGTTATGCATTTCAAAGTATAAAATGGTGCAACCTATCGCTAAAGGAGTGCAACTTTAGACAATGCTTCCTTTATACATACAATGGATCAAATCCTCAAGTTGTCTGGTAACTTTTATTTGAACATTTTCCAATTTACAGTTATGTACTTCAATGCTGTACAAAAATATTGGCATACAGTCAATTTTTTGATGTTTTAAACTTTTGTATATAGATTATGGGCCGGATTCATGAACAAATGTACACCATGCTGAGTGAATAGACAACACAAACATAACTCCCACCTTTTTCTTCCTAATTCTAGTTTTCCTAATGATTTTCTTGCACTCTTAAATACTGAGAGGGATTCATAAAGGTTACCAAAAAGTATAGACTGCTTGTGCACTTAGAATAATCTTTGTGAGTGAACAGACAGCACAGAAAATGTGGTAGGGATGTTCTTGAATACAGATCATGTACACTTAGGGTATTCTTAGGGTACCCTTAGTGTAGTTGTTCATGAATCCAGCCCTGTATGTTTCTGAGACTCCTACAATCAAAGGCTATAATGGTGATCATCATCAGTTCTATTTGTTGTCCTGGAAATTTTAATAATAACATTTCCAAAATTCAGTTTGAAATTGACTGTGACAGCCAGTTCAACATATTCTATCAGATTAATGATATTCTCCTCACCTATCTTTTAAATGAATGGCCTTTGGGTCATAATGAAAGTTTTATGCCAGGTTATTCTTTTTATGTCCACCCCTTTCCAGCATATACTAAGATTTCTATCTGTTAATAACCATGATACCCTGTACTGGCACTTCTAAGTCCATATGTTAGCCACTACTCAATGAAGAATAGTTTGTATTGATCATCAGCAATTGCCAGTTTTGAGCCATTGATGTATTTAGAAAGAAAAGAGGGCAAACATGTGAATCAATTGAAAAGATAACTTAAGCATTCTTCTATTTATTCACAAAATGTGCATTAAACACATGCAAAGGCTTTATTAGTTACTTCAGCAGATGTTCCAATAACGTTATTCTCAAAAGTGGTAAAATAATAAATAGCATTAATAATATATAATAATATTAATACTGTAGCTAGAATTATGACATTTGACTTAACCGTTCATCTACAGAATGTTTTATTACTTTCTGTAATCAGTTCTAAAAAGGAAAAAGTTATGTAAACAATGGCAACCATTTGCATAACACAAATGTTGTACTTTTGAGGTTATATTAATTATGTGATCAATTTTCAGCCATAGTAAAAAGCATTCTGTAGTCCAGTATTATGAAGCCAGTATGGCAAAGGGTGCATTTATGGAGGTAATAACAGCATGTAACATTGTTTTACTAGTTACAATTATAGCCCACTTTATAAAGTGCTCAGGCATAGAGCACTAATTATATATGCTTATTTGCCTCCTTTAAATGCAATTGGTTACAGTGTGTTAATATTTACAACTCTTTCAGACTCATGCAACAATGTTTTACTACTTACACTTATAGCCCATTTTAAAAAGTGCTCGGGCATAGAGCGCTGACTATTTCATCTCTTGTGTTAGAAACCAGATTCTTTTCCCAGGTACAAAGACGTGATTTTTGCTATCTGGGCAACTATCTCTTATTTACTTTGATCTACTTGATGCAACTTGGACATAAATTAATTGGACGCAGTATTTTACAAGAGGGAAAATTAATATAGCTATTTATAAGCATAATTACTGGTATTTCTTGGTTGTTTTTAGTCTGTAAATTAACTTAGCTATTAGTTAATCACCCTAGCCATTCCTCACCTCTTGCAAGGTCCTACTAATGTTAATTTAATCTAGTTATATTAGAACCTGCTCAGGTTGATATTATGTGGATTATGACTCTAAATTCCTAGGTACAGGAAATTACCCTAGAGTTGCATACTACTTGTACATTTTAGTTGTTGTTTATCTAATATAGTGGCTTTTGTAATCTGTATATGCTGATATTTAATGTGTTTTTTTGCACTATAGTATACAACAAATTTTCTCTAGCTAATGAAAGCATTAATTGTAGTTGTCAATGCTGTGAATGTTGTATTTAACTGTTAATCTGCTCTGTTGTGGTCTTCTTTATCTAAGATCCTAAAGTGAATACTGGTTAGTTGAAGAGGGTTGTAGGGGGCTAATGTTTTTTTATGTGCCCCACAATATTATTTATTTTTTCCCCAAGAATCTATATGATGTTTTTCTGTGTCTAGTCTACCTTGCTTCTTTACATTCCACTCAGTTACTGACTTGCACTCCTCCCCACCATTTCTCTTCCCAAATGTTTTGTAAAGACTGTAATCTAATTTGCCAATTTTTATTTATTTGTCTCTGTCTCTTTTTTCAGCTTATAAGCCTAGTGCTGTGACTCAGGCTGCCCCCCTATTTAACAAGATAACAACAAAAATATATTCCTACTGAACTGAAAAGAAAACCCCACCTGTAACCCTTTCGTGGACTACCTAGAAGTGCTTCGCTCAGCCTCACGGTGTAGGTGATATCCTACATTTTTACAGATTTAACTATATAGTAGTGAGTGCTTTGGGTAACCTATTTTTAAGGGCCAGCACACCTGTGGACCTACCCTGAGGCCGTCCATTCCCCCCTTTTTTAATCTTCTCTGCCTTACCTCAGATCAAGTTTTGTGAATTAGTGTATTTCCCCTCATAGGCCACTAGATGGTAGCAAAACACCAGACTTTATAATTTATATTCTGTACTTCTTGCTGAACTCCTCCAGATCTGTCTAACACCTACCTCCAGCTATTCCTGTAGGATCTTTACATCCTGATATCCCACCCCTCCCCTAGAAAGGCAGAAAACAGGGTTTTACTTTCTTATATCAACAGTGCTTCATCTAGATAGCTCATTCTATCTGTCTCTTAATTACTCATGTTTCTGGGCTTTTTACTAAATACCTACTCCCCTTATACCTAGAACTAAGGACACCCTTTACATTTCTTGTTTGGAAAGCAATTAAAGAAAGTGCCACTTACCTTCTCTAAGCTGTATAAATCTCAGTCTGACTAAATAACTGATTACCTCTCAGCTTATCTCAGCTGTAACCCGCTCCGTTCGCCCTGTGGGCTCACTCCACTCCCCTATCCTACCCCCATTTCCCACACACCCCAGAGGTCCTAAACTTATACTCCATTAATCACACCTACTCTCCCAACCATCCAGTCTAATACTTCTACCAAGCTATATAATTTCACCACACCTCACCTATTTCACACTTCTCACATCTCCTACATCCAGTACTGCCTTCTAAACCTCTTAAAATATTCCTATACCTATCTCTGCTTCAACACAAACAACTTTATAATATCCTTACTTTTCCTTCGTCTTTCTTTCCCTGTTCCTGCTATAGGTATACAAGAAACTCTCCAAAATATGTCCTCAACAACTAAACCTATCCTAACCAAATCTATAATACTATTTACTATCTTATCTATTCTCACCTCTGCCTATCTTTTCACCTCCATTAATAAAGTTAATCATGACTACTTCAACTACTCTCCTAAATAAACAGTCACAACTACACCTTTACCCATTTTCAAATAAATACCACATCCACACCCTGCTACCTGCTAGAAAAATATCATCGACTTACTCATATTAAATTCAATAATACAACTGTAAAAAAACTAAAATACTTAACCAGCTTCCTTAACTACCCATCTTCTGCCCTAAAAAATCCTACCTTAAAAGATGGTGACATCCACCCTAACCCAGGCCCAACAAACATTCCAACTTTTACAACTCCTTCTACTACTCCCCCACCCTAACTACCCAAACCTGTCTCTCAAATTCTTTACTTTTAGGTCATCTCAATATCCGAAGTATAAATAATAAAATGGCCCATCTCCATGCCCTCCTTGATATTCATTATTTTCATATCCTCTGCCTCACAGAAACCTGGTTAAAACCTGCAACTAAAGATAATGACATAATCTCCCCAGGTTACCATATATCAAGACTGGACCGCATAAAATGTAGGGGTGGGGGTATAGCACTACTGTATAAATCCACTCTACAGATCTCCTCCATACCCTATAACCCACCTCAGGGTAGTAAAGCTTAAGTTCTTATCTCCCGACTTCAGCTAAACACTTCCAAAGCCCTTTATGTTATCTGCATCTACCTACCCCTTGGTAATAATATCTCTATAATAGAAGACATTCTAAGCTGGGTATCGACTTCTTACCCACAAGAAACCATTATACTTGGTGATTTTAATACTGACTGGAAATGTGTAAATACAGATAATCCTACATCTCATATTAATCTTCATGGCTTTAGTCAAACTATCACCACCACCACTAGACTTAACAAACCCAACAACAAAGAGAGTATCTTAGATTGGATACTCATTAATAAACAGCAACAGATATACAAGGTAGGAACTCTACCAGATGACTTAAGTGATCATATGCTAACTTACATTATAAGACAAAAAAATGACATCCCAAACACCCCTACTTATAGAATCTCTCAAACCAACAAACATTTTAACCCTGTATTATTCCAAAATGAACTTAATGCCTTTGACTGGTACCCACTAAAAACTCTCCCTCTTGAGCCGGCTGTCAAATATTTCAACTCTAGATTCTTAATTATCCTTGATAATCATGCTCCTAAATGTTCTGTCAGAATGAAGTCTAAACCTGCCCCCTGGCTTTCAAAAGAAACTAGACAACTCATATTGCTTAGGAATAAATCTTGGACCAAGTGGAGAGCATCCAAAAATATCTCTGAGCAACAAACATTTAGACAGCTAAGGAATACTACTAAAAAAGCCATACTTACTGACAAAAAAACTACTACTGTAAACTACAGCAATCTCACCATAACAACCCAAAAAAATTCTGGTCTAGCGTTAATAGACTCATTCACCCAGGGCACTCCAGCACACCACCCCCTCTACGGTTGGAAAACAATACCTCCTTTCAAACTGCGAATGCCTTGAATACCTTCTTTACAGACACCATAAAATCTCTAGCCTGTCAACTGTCCACAAACAGCTCTAATCTCCTAACCTTTTTACCTAATACTTTCCCAGCATTCCAAATACAACCCATCGCTACCTCATACATCCAAAAACTTATACATAAACTTAAGCCATGTACCCCCTCTGCAGACCAAATACAATCTGAATACCTGCAAAAAGCAGCTACAGCAGTTGCTTATCCTGTATCCATCCTTATAAACAGAACCATAAATAAAGGAACAATCCCAGATATCTGGAAAATCTCCCACATTATCCCTCTACATAAAGGCAGAAACTCCAATGAGTATTCCAACTAAAGGCCTATAGCTCTCTTATCACCCTTAGCTAAAGTTATGAAAAAATGCATTCACCATCAACTAATTAACCACCTAACCCAACATAATATACTAGCTAACTGTCAACATGGTTTCAGGCCATTTCATAGTACCACCACAGCCCTCCTATCTTTCATTGACTCTATCAATAAAAACTGTAACAACAACATCTTCTCATCAGCACTCTTTATTGTTCTGTCAAAAGCCTTTGACATGGTCAACCACCCCCTACTCCTAAAAACTCTTGAATCCCTTGCTCTTGACACCAAGGCTGTTTTCTGGTTTAAGTCCTACCTTAACAATAGGCAACAAGCAGTTCTTTGGGAGAACAAACTATCTTTCCACCTGCCAGTCTCCCTTGGAGTGCTTCAGGGCTCCATTCTCGGTCCACTTCTATTCTCAGTATTCATCAACGACCTTTACTTAGCAATCCCTCAAACTACCTACATACAATATGCAGATGATTCCACGCTTATATGTTCGGCCATCTCCACATCTGAACTACAATCCCTAACTCAAACAGTATTCAACTCAATGGAGGCATGGTTTCTAAACCGTTGCCTCCTTTTGAATGCCAAAAAAAAACAAGCTCTTACTCTTCACACCTAACAGTAAGCCCCCCCCAATCAATTTCTCAATCAAATCAAATAATGGCACCATTATAATCCCAGACTCTACCACCAAACGATTAGGAATCTTAATTGACAATAACCTTACATTTGACAATCATATAAATAACACAATAAAAGCCGTAAATAGAAAATTGGGCTCCCTATATAGAATAAAACCCTTCTTAACACCAACAGCCAGAACTACAATTGCCCACTCCCATCTAATCTCCACTCTTCTTTATGCTTCCCCCATATATACCAACCTAAAGAAAAATAATCTCCCTAAACTAACTAACTCCTATAATAATATTGCCAGGTTTGCCACTGGGAACCCATTTAGAACTCACCACTGTCTGAACCTAAAGCAGCCAGATTGGCTTGAACTAGAAAACATTTTGATACTTTCCCAACTTACCATTGTTCATAGGATATTCTACCAACCTAACAACTCACCGATACTCTCTAACCTTATTACCACATATGCAAACCTCCATTCCTTACACTCTTCCACTAAACTACTAGCTAGCATTAGCAAGTCTAATAACTTGGCAAGTGACTCCTTGTTTTCTAATACTGCTGGAAAATATTGGGACATGTTGCCATCAGATCTATACTTCCCTCCTTCCCACTCTTTAAGCAAAGGCTGAAGCAACATCTTAAAACTCACTGGTTATGCCCTTGTTGTTACCCTGACTAATTGTCTGCATTCTCTTTTGCCTTTTTCTCTATCCTGCCTCCCCTTACCTTTTATCACTACTTATCCCTGGGTAGCAGTAACTATCTGAAATTATTGTTGCAAATAGGAGATGAATTAAACTGTGAACATATTGTAAATAACCTTTCATATCTTAATTTGAAAGAGTATCTTGTTCCTTTCAAAGTTTCTTTTTTTTTTGTGTTTCATAATTTGCATACTTTCTCTCTATCCAAGGCTCTCTAATTATTTTTAACTAATTTTTGTGTAAATAATTTCTTTTGAATATGGTATTTGCTTAAATAGTATAACTTTGTAATTACTGCTCTCTCATCTTATTTTGTCTTACATTTTCTCTTATAATTGTGCATTATAAACTTTTAAATGTCACTGTGGAGCTTTTCTCCCCGGGCCTCCACTGAAAATGGAAATATATCCAGTTGGACTAGCCCGGTTAACAAATGCAGAATAAAAAATAAAAAAATAAATAAAACAACAATGGAGAAAGCTTGTTTTAAAGTGTTTTATACAGATGTCCTTCTACATACAAGGACCAGACAAAACGCCTGTTTCCAAAGACTTCATGACATTGCAGATGGGGGGGGGGGGGGCAGCTGGGGCTTGGGCACATGACTGAAATACAGTACTGTCTCACACAGAAGGTCAAAACCAGAATCCTAAAAGTACATTACAGCAATAAAGGTTTGGAGAAAGGAAATATTTGTCAATGTAAGCATTTTCCTTTCAGGTAAATTTCTATGACTTTGGACATTGTATAATTAAGCTGTGAGATTATGGGAAGCAGCCCTTCTAGAATGGGTGGGGGGGGGGGACTTTCCACTTGCATAAAACACTTCTGATCCTTCTGCCATGACTTTTGGTAAAACATGTTTTTGAGATTACAGTTTAGACCTTGTTTGCATCACTGTGTTGGATTTTGCTTTTCCGTTCCTAAATACTGAGACCATCCCCAGTGTCCCCTAACTAGTGCTACCATATCAGATAGCGACCCCCACAATAGGTATAAGTGAAACATTTTTATGATATTTTTGGATCTTTGTCCCTGCTTACCAACTACTCTGTCATCCATGTATTTCCTGTCTGTACCTGATCACTGCACTTCATGTCATCCTGCTAGGTGGACTCTACTCTCCAGAACAATCATCTATGCAGGCAGCACATATTCCTGCACACAGCCAGTACTGTAGTACAAGATGTAAAAGGGCTGCAGTCCTGGCAGCCCCTGAGGATTTATGTTTTTCTCCTGACCTACACTTCCCAATAGCAGTGATGTTTTTCTGCATGAGTTGATTAGTGGCTACTGTGAATACACAGCTTGGTGGGTGCACATTTGCCTGCATGAGCTGATTAGTGGCTATTGTGAATGCACAGCTTGGTGAGTGCACATGACTCCGAATGAGCTACTGCATTTTGAGTTATTTTGCCTCTCTTGTGAGTCACCCATACAGTGTGCTGGGCTGCCAGATTTCCCTCAGGATAATGACCCATTACTGGACTCCACAGGCAGCTTCTCCAGAAGCAGGACTACTAATCACTGCAGTGATCATGGGATTATAAAGGTTAATTTGTTGCTAGATAATTCTGCCAAACCAAAATCTAAACTAATGCACAGAAGATTAATTATAGATTCTATGGAAGTAAAACAGTTACTATGTAAAAGTAATTGGAATGATGTGTTCAGTGGAAAAACTGCAGATGGAATGTGAAAAGTTTTGAAAGAGAAATTGTTTGAGTGCAAAAAATCAAAAAAATGTTTAACATCAGGATCTAGGCATACAAAGTTAGGGGGATGTATTTCCATAACAACAAGATACCTCATTAAGGTTGTTGCATCTTTTGGCTTTTCCCGGTTAGGGGTCGCCACAGCGGAACTCCGGTCCGCTAATGATTGGCAGTAGATTTTTACGTGCCGAATTGCCGGCCCTGATGCACAACCTTCAACGAAGGTATGCCCATTAACGCATGTCTCCACACAGAAGACGCTCTAGTTGAGAATCGAACAGGGCAATGTCTTACTGTGAGGCGACAACGCTACCACAGCACCACCACCGCAGTAGATACCTCATTAAGGTGAAAGACAAAAAATATAAGAAATGGACGAGAGGTCGAACCATTGAAAACTTGAAATAAACAAGCTGTACAAACAAATTAAGCATAGTGTGGGACAACATCAAGAACAATTTGTCGAAAATGTATTTAAAGATTGAGCATAATAGGAAACCTTTAAATAGATAGATAAGATGTGGAAGGAGTTAAGACATACAAATTGATAAACTGCGTGTAGATTCTAAAATTTTTACAACAGATTATAGATATATTTATAAAATCTTATGCATAACAGTTTGGCTCCACAAAGGGGGTGATAGGTCATCCTAGTCACATCCACATAGCCTCATATACTGGAAACAAATTAGCTTATGTTGAAAATGAACTCCACAAACTAGATCCAAACAAAGCCCAGGGAGGAGACAGAATTAGTAATAATGACCTGAGAACACTTCAGCAAGAACTTACAGTACCATTATATTTATTATTTATTAAGTCTTATAAATATGGGGAGATTCCTCAAGATTGGAAACACACTCTTACTAAACCCATCTTTAAGGGAAAGGGGAGTAGGACAAACCCAGTCATATAGACCATTAAGTCTACTTTCATGCTGTGGAAAAATAATGGAGAAGGGTAATATTGGATAAGTTATTGACAGAATTGGATAGGTTGGGACTTGAAACCTTATATCAGCATGCATATGTTGAAAATAGATCTATTACCACCTGTAACATGATGTTTTATAACAATATAATAATAGCTATGAATGAAAAATTGTACTGTGATATAATTTATATAGATTTAACTTCAGCATTTGATAGGGTCATACACAAAACACTGATCAATAAATTAGAACAGTTTACAATTGAATGCTCAAAGTCACTGCTGTCGACCAGCATGCGGTTGAAAGGCAGTTTTCCAATGGGTTGAATGATGACTCAAAATACATCGACTACACTCCAGGGAATGGGTAGTGTAGTTCGAGAATCTGAGTTAGGCATTTTGCACTGAGATCACGGTTCATTGAGGAATGGGGATTTAGCCCATTCCCTCACTGTAGTGCAATCTCAGAGTTGGTATATATAGTTTGCAGGTTGTGTGTGTGTGTGTGTGTGTGTGTGTGTGTGTGTGTGTGTGTGTGTGTGTGTGTGTGTGTGTGTGTGTGTGTGTGTGTGTGTGTGTGTGTGTGTCTGGGGAGGCAGCCCCCTACATGAGGTGCCGGAGGGGGCTTGTCCTACTGCAAAATAGTAAAATACACATACTATTGACTATGGAATGTCATGGTATGTTAAGGTGCATAGCATGGGTGTCTGACGTCACCTCCCGCTATGTAGAATCCATCGAACTACGGTGTCAATGTATTCAGTTTCGACTTGGCCACAATTTTGCTGTTCTGGATTTAGGATTTCGAGTCAGCCACGTGACTGGTCAACTTATGCAGTTTCAAAGTTTCAGTAGTAAACCAATTAGAACAACTAGATATCAATGTACTCTTGATAAGTTGGATAGCTGCATGGCTTACAAATAGGACATGGCAAGTATCATACAGCAATTGGACAGGTGAAATTCTTGGTTACAGTCAGGGTGTCCAACAGGGCTCTTTCCTAGGCCCTTACTTGTTTCGATTGTATCTTTTAGACCTTACTTTTTCATCTGACGTGTTCTACAGTCTATATGCAGATGACCTGAAATTGAGTAAATTAATTACATATGTTAAAGATAAGGCATGTCTGCAAAAGAACTTGACTAAATTGACCATTTGGGCATAGGAGAGTAATATGCTGATAAATACATCAAAAACTAAGCATATAAGATTTGGGAGACATAAACTGAAAGGTGAATATTTAATACAGCACACAGTAATCAAAACTGTAGACTCATTTAAGGACCTGGGTATATAGGTAGATCCAGCTTTGAGTTTTTCTAGTCATTATCAACCAATTGGTTAATGATAGTTATAAAACTATAGGTTGCATAAAAAGATTTATAAAGTCTAGGAAATCAGAAATGATGAAGTTGTTGTATGTTAGTTACGTTACACTCAAACTTGAGCATGGAATAACAATATGGAAACCTTATAAGAAAACAAGCATGAGTAAACTGGAAAGAGTACAGCAGACATATAACAGGAGCATCCATGGATGTGAAAATTTAAGTTATTATGGAAGATTAAAATATCTGAAACTGTGCAGTGTCTCATACAATATTTAAGAAGAGACCTTATTCAGGTATATAGGGCATTTTATTTTATTTTATTTAATTATTTTATTTTATTTTACATTTGTTGACCGGGCTAGTCCAACTGGATATATGTCCATTTTCAGTAGAGGCCCGGGGAGAAAAGCTCCACTAGTTATACATTTTCACACAAAGGCATAAAAGGTTACATAACAATCATAACAAATAAAACAAAATAAAACGGATAAAAAAATGAAATATAAAATTGTTAGTTAAAAATATATTTTTTTTTTTTTTTTTATTAAGGGTAATGGGTAGAGAAGAGAGTTAGCATTAGTCTGGATTAGTGCAGGAGCAAAGCCAGTGTTTATTGAGATAAACTTTTACTTGGTGTTTGAAGAGTTGGAAAGAGGTTAAAGAAGTGATATCAGAGGGTAGTTTATTTAAAGACATCTACCTCTGGGAATGTTTGGGGTTATCAAAAATTAGTAGAAAATCATCAGACAGCCTATGTAGAAGATTCTTTTGAATGAGAAGTGTACTTATTGGTTCTCTGAGAGAGCAGCTGATGCATGGAGCAGACTGCCAAATTACATTAAAGCAAGTACTAATTTAGATTTCGTTAAGAACAGCCTGGACACTTATTATGGGAACAAGTGTTTTGGTATATTGGCAGGCTAGAAGGGCATTAAATGGTTGTAAACCAGCTATAAATGGTTCATCTCCAGACCCCTGCTTGTAAATGTTTCATCTCCCAAACTCCTGGTTATACTTATCAAGGATATCAGAACTTGTCAGAGATTTGGGATGCACGGCTAGGCTAACAAAGAGATGTCTGAAGGACAGAATATATGGACATCTCTATGATATACAAAGAAAGAATGACCTCAATGCTCTAGCGAAACACATAATAGAATTTCCTTCGCATAAGTTTTGCTTTAGAGTTTTAGAGATAGTCACTATTAATAAGAGAGGTGGCAATAATACCACACATTTGAGTAATAA
Source organism: Protopterus annectens (assembly GCF_019279795.1). Lineage (NCBI taxonomy): Eukaryota > Metazoa > Chordata > Ceratodontiformes > Protopteridae > Protopterus > Protopterus annectens. The sequence goes on from NC_056734.1 coordinate 156,227,762, forward strand.
AGAATTAAAATGGATCTTACGACTAGGTGCCCATATACCTCCTGGTATCAATAGTTATATATCTATAAAACCTGTTCTAGAAACTAGATGAGTTTCTTTATAAATTATATGCTTAATATTATTTGTTCCTAAGACATTTTATGGGTAATAAATATGTATATGACGAATTTACCATATTCTATTTTATATAGAACTATAAATCCGATGTCTTATATATTCATTTATTTATTCATTCAGTAGATATATATTTATATACTTTTTTATTCACTTACTTGTGCACCTATGTATTTATTTATTAATTTATTAATCTATTTATATAATCACTTGTCCACAGATTCGTCAATTATTATTCTTAGTATCCATAGATCTATGTATTTTTTATTCAATATTTTACCCACATATTCATTATATATTTTATGTGTTTATCTTATTCATTTTATTCCAATTCTATGAATTTAAACTACTCAACGACATTTATTTATTTACAACTGGTAAAACTGGCACAAATATTACTAATGTGTTTGTCCCCCCCCCTTCCCTTCCCCTTCTTTTCCCCCCTCCCTCCTTTCTCCCTTCCCATCTCCTTTCACTTTACCATCCTTTCATGTATCTGTTCATTTATTGTTCTATTCACTAATAAAAGTTTTTAATTCATATATTTTATTTATAATGATATATTTCAGTTATTTACCAAATTTTAGTTAATAGCATCCTCTGTAAGAGATTTATAGTAAAAACCAGTTGATATTTCCTATATTTTTTATAGTTCACATAAACTAAATATGTTAACTTAGTTTACATATAGTTGAATGCATATCTAACCTAATCTGAATGAGTTTTATAGCATTAATCAGTTGATATTTCCTGTTGTTTATACAAACTAGAATACGCTACTTCAGCCTGCATACAACCAAATGTGAACTCAAGCTAATTGTATCTAATTGAAAGTATTTTATCCAATTAATCTATTATGATTACTGGTTTTGGCGCCTTTTTTGATATATAAGCAGGAATTTTATATGATTTTATATTGTCTGATGAAGCGTAGTAGGTGCTACGCGAAAGCGCTCACTCAATAAATTTCTTCTTTTTGCACTATTATTGGACTATTGACAAATTTTTATTAGCCTGTTTTTGCTGATTTTGCTTGGACCTGTCACTGAGCCTTGGTATTTGTTCGTGGATTTATTATTGAAACCTTGCATTTTCGTGGTGAGAGGACCTGGTATTCATTACCTTGCTAGTTACGTTACACTCAAACTTGAGCATGGAATAACAATATGGAAACCTTATAAGAAAACAAGCATGAGTAAACTGGAAAGAGTACAGCAGACATATAACAGGAGCATCCATGGATGTGAAAATTTAAGTTATTATGGAAGATTAAAATATCTGAAACTGTGCAGTGTCTCATACAATATTTAAGAAGAGACCTTATTCAGGTATATAGGGCATTTAAAGACATCTACCTCTGGGAATGTTTGGGGTTATCAAAAATTAGTAGAAAATCATCAGACAGCCTATGTAGAAGATTCTTTTGAATGAGAAGTGTACTTATTGGTTCTCTGAGAGAGCAGCTGATGCATGGAGCAGACTGCCAAATTACATTAAAGCAAGTACTAATTTAGCCAAGGTAAAAACAAACTAGTAAAAAACGACCAGGATGTTCAAGCAGTCGGGATTTGCCACAGCAAATTCACAGCAATTTCATTCACCAATAATTCCACGCTGAAGGAAAATGTTCCAATTCCACAGCTATAATGGATGTTTATTCTTTAAAACAGACACGAAAACAGTACACAAATAACAGTTTACCCGGGTTTTGTCCGCCAAGACGAACTTCATCAGAATGAACAATCTAACTGCTGTATCACTTAAATACACAGATCCCACCCTATTAATTATTCAATTAAACTATAATATAAGTTGTTACACTAATCATATAAATGATGTCATTGATAAAAATGTTAATGAACATAATACAATTATTCAATAATCAACATAAAAACCAACATAAGACTATATATATATATTAAAATACAATAACATAGTATGCAATAAATATAAATAAACTTTGTGTAACATATTTAAATTAAAATAAATGTATGCCCATAAATGTATTGTATCAAGATATGTATTATGTATATAATAACCATGCCCTGTTTGAACAATTAAATATAATATGTATACAATTTCATATATTCTATACTACATATAAATATCATAATATTTAGGTCACACCTATTCATATTCATGTAAACTATTACACTTCCCAGTCTGATATATTATGATATGAATTTAATTGACTAATAACAAGTAAATTCTACCAATATAACTACTGATCTTGTATGGGAAACATATACATGTTTACCATTGTGGGTATGTGATACTGTATTATGACCTACCTTTAATTTGATTTTTTCTAAGAATGGGTTTAATAGTACAGTATTCATTCAACCCAGGCCAATTATGAGCATTCAATAAAATCTGCCACCTTAATTCCTGCACATCTAAATCATATTTTGTGTATCTCCCCTGTACATCGTATTGTATATGTTCAATAACACAAAATTTAAACCTATGGTTAATGTATGATTGTATATGTCTGGCTAGGGCATTCGTGGTTTTCATATTTTGAATATCTAGCAGATGTTCTTTAATCCTATTCCTAAATTTTCTGCTAGTTTTCCCTATATAAAATGCTTTGCAATGTTGGCAAAGTGCAACATATATAACATTCGAAGTATGACAATCAAAATGCCCTTTAATTTTTATATTATGTAAATTGACCATCAACTTATCATTTGTGTTGTTGATATAATTACAGGTTGTGCATCTACCACACTTGAAATTGCCTATGGGTCTGTTAATTTAGATTTCGTTAAGAACAGCCTGGACACTTATTATGGGAACAAGTGTTTTGGTATATTGGCAGGCTAGAAGGGCATTAAATGGTTGTAAACCAGCTATAAATGGTTCATCTCCAGACCCCTGCTTGTAAATGTTTCATCTCCCAAACTCCTGGTTATACTTATCAAGGATATCAGAACTTGTCAGAGATTTGGGATGCACGGCTAGGCTTAAAAAGACCCTTGTGGTTGTTAGCCTAGTAAACATCTATGAACCTATGAACCTATTATTGCCCATGCTTGAAATATTTCTATATATGTATGTAATCAGTCTCAGGCTTTCTGAGTCACAATCTGCATTGTGTGCCATATTCTAGAGTTATAGGTTTGAGTGTATTTTTCTTTGTTGCACTTGTAGCATGTAATTTTCTTTTGAAACACATTTCTTAAAGGCATTTTGAAGAAGTCTCTTTGATAACTTCAGTAACATCCCCAGATAGATACCAATTGACTCCTTTGTGTTAGCAATACAAATATTAACACTTTCTTAACATTTTGGTTTCATTAACGTCAGGCGTGAGAAAAATAATGCCAGATTGCAAAATAAGAATTATTATAGCAATAACCGACAATGTGGGTGTGGTATATTGAAGATTTACCCATGGTTGGTGTGGTTTAATCATGAGGGAGAAGTCCGAGTGATTAAACAAAGCAAACTGCAGGTAAATCTTCAATAATCACCTCACTCATACAGATGCCGAGACATGGCCTCAAACCCAATACCAAAAAGTATATTGTCATCCCCTTTGATAAAAACTCTGTACCCATGAACTACCACATAGGCGGCAGTCTACTTAACACCGAATGTGTGATAAGTAGACTGCCGCCTACTTAACACCGAATGTGTGATAAGAGACCTTGGGACCCAGATGGACAGTAGTCTCTCCTTTGATAATCACATTGCCACAATAGTCAGGCAATCCTTCTACATGGCACACCTCATAACAAAATGGTTCTCATCCAGGAAAAAAGAGATCATTGTTCCCACTCATTAGACCCATTATAGAGTACAATGCCCCTTTTGGAATGTACCTCACAAGACACCTGGAGCAGCTGGAAAGGCCACAGAAGTACCTCACAAAGAGGATTACTGGCCTCAAACAGATGCCATACACTGACTGTCTCAAAAAACTCCAGCTTTACTCCATAGCATATCACCTACTCCTAGGTGATCTCTGCCTAACATATAAAGCTATGTCAAACCCAGAGCTGTTGGATATGCTACACCTAAAGAAATCCCAATCCCTCCGAGCTACATGCTCTAGGGACCTAGACCCTGTCACCACAATAAACAGGGCATGCTGGAGGGATACATTCCAGTCCCAGAGACTTCCCATACTCTGGAACAAGCTACCCACCTATTTCAAGCAAAGTCCCACATTAGTACTCTTCAAGAAAAATCTTGATGAGTGGATGAGAAATAGGAAATACACCCTGGCGATCACTTCTGTCGCTCTGCTCAACAGGGGCACAGGTTCCCTGACTTTCTTGGGTGACGTAAGCCAGGGAACCTTGTTGGTTAGACTTACTTAGGCCCATTGGCCGATAACCTAGTACCTACCTATGAACCTATGAACCTGTATAGCACACCACAGTGTTGGTTATTGCTATTATACAATGACATTATTTAACAAAAAAAGTTATTTACTTTTTTAAATAATGCACTTGTATAACAGTGCAGTGCTGCTATTATGCATTTTTCACATATTCTGATATACTGTGCATGCATACGGGACTTTTGTTCCTACACTTATGCTGTACATCAGTGCTGTGTAAAGGAAGCAATGAAGAAAGGAGGATCTCCACTGCTTTTTTGTGTTTTTAATTAAAAAAAGAAAACTGGAGACTTTCAATGTACAGTAGAGATGGGAAAAAGAAAATAAAAGGATAATCAGGTACGTTTCTCTAGTTTTACATAACGTACATGATTATCTTTTTATTTTTGTCTGTCCCATCTCTGTTCTTAGTTTGAAGTCTCTGTTTTTATCAGTTTTTTTTTAAATAAAAAAATGTGATATCTGTACAGTAATGCCGAAAGGAAAGTAACATTTTTGAAGCATATATTAATGGAAAAAAGTCTCGGTGGCTGAACTTATTCCATTGGTATATGCTCGGATTTACAATGGGCACGCTGGTTGGGATGACCAATCAGAGTGCTCCCTTTGGAATGTTAATGGCCAGTCATTGTATCATATATAATAACTTTTTAAATATGACGTGCAAAGTGCATGGCTCGATGCAGATCCTAGAGGTGGTACAAAATATTGAACATCTGTTGTTAGATGAACATTACAGACAAATCTGGCATGATTTTTGACTTTATATATAGGTGGACATATACTTTATGACTGCACAAAATAACATAGCAAACTAATTAGAATAAATGTTAAATGTAAACAATCAACCTTAAACCACTATTATATAATAGAGTTATTTCTTTGACATCATAATGCTCTATGTAGCCCTTTTAATACAAGGTAAAATAAATGTAACAAGATCAGATCCTTGAGAAAAATTTATTGTAATGTGTTATACTACATGTGGTAACATAATAATTAAAAGGCTAAATGAAAGCAGAAGTCACAGAAAATATAATCATGAATGGTAAGAGTGCCATATGGCAAGTGACAACATATAACCAGATTTATATGCAAATGCCTTAGATACCTCATTACTTGTATCATAATAAATTCCAACAAAGCTACTGTAGAACTGTCTAGGCATGGTTTTTATATTATGACTAATTGTCAGAAAACATAAACCATCTTAACATCATGCACAATAATAACATGAAGATTTATGGTTACTGTCAATGATATTCTGCATGGCACCATTTGGCATGACTTATTGGAGAAAATCACTGCAAAGTTAAAGGAAGAAAAACTAACTGTACTTGTAAAGAGAAAGAAACAGCAGAAATTAAGCATATTATGTAGCAAGTAAGATAATCATTTAGGCAGTAACATGGGACAGATGGAATGAATTAGAGCCACAGGGATCTAACCAAGTATTATAGACTGGAAAAAGTATTTAGTCAAGACAGATGGTAAGTAACTAACAGAAATGTTATAGAAGAAGGAATACCAAAATAGAATATACTGAAAAATAATGCTGTGGCAATCAATCAAGGAAAAATGTATATATAAAACTTGTATTTGTAGGGTCATGCAGTGTGTAATATTGGTATACATACTCCTAAATAGACTACACAGCGCCATATTCCAAAAATATAATTCAAAATTTATGAACTGTCCCTCCATCCTTAACCACCCATATCAACTGCTTAACTCAGAGGTCTTGAACAGAAATATGAACAAGTATGCATTTGTCTCTGTATCAAATGATATGTTGGCTAAATCTGGAATTGAGATGGAAATGTTGATTTTTATGGTTTTCACTTATGGGGATCCTGTAAAACAGAAGACAATATATGAATTCTATGGATGTTTTTTTTTGTAATATCAGTTATGTATAACACAAAGTGAAGTACTATGAGGCAAGAAGTTTTAAGTAGTGGCTCCAACAATCAACAGTTTGCTCCTTGCACTTTCCATGAATGGGATTATGCAATCCAGCATTCCTTATTTTACATTCCATCTCCAGATCCCCAAACCACTAGACCCAGAAAATTCACCATTCCCTATCAAACTGGATGCCCCAGCATAACAGTCTTTGCACAACCGGTATCTCACAAAATATGCAAACTCCACATTTCAGAAGAAAGCAGAAGCCCCTTACAAAGTCTAATTTCCAGAATAATGCACTGTCATTCATGGACTAAATTGGTAGTAGGCTTTGCATGGAGAATAAGATGACTGGAAGATATATAAGGATAGATAGACAGATAGATAGATAGACATAGATAGATAGATAGATAGATAGATAGATAGATAGATAGATAGATAGACAGATAGATAGATATACACCCCTTAGTTTCAGCCTTATACAGTAAACTACTAATATTCGTTGAGTAATGACCCATCTCCAATACCAGTACCTCCTCTGTCTTGTCTGTATAGTATTACAAACATTTCTTCTATCACCTAATTTAAAATCTAATAATGGGAATGGCTTTTTCAAAGATTTATGGATACACAACCAATGTATAAATGAACAATAACAGAATAACTGCAAGAATTCAGAATACAAAATAATATTATGCTTTTTAACTTTCTATGAATGTGAGAAGTGACAAAAATAATCAGATTTCTTTAGTGCAAGGTATCTTATGTTGGAAAACAACATCAATAATCATGAGTCTCATGATAAAGTAGGCACATAGAGTAGCTGCCCTCAAAAAACATATTTGTCTACTACCCCTGAGTGTGCCCTCTAAATTTTGTTCCAATGGAATTATCCCTTTTCTTGAAATTGACATTTAGGCCATATACTCACATTTAAAATAAAAATAAAAACAAATAAGTGATTATCTATTACTTTATAACCATGTGTATTTATTGGCAAATTTCCATTCTTTGAATTAATTACTCTGTAAACTGTATAGTTTTGTCTGTTTTTTTATCTCTGACTGGCAGAGCAACAATGAACAAAGAAAAATATGAAAAAATTAAAGAGATCACTGGTTTGTTTGTGTCTTTCGGCTTTTCCCGGTCAGGGGTCGCCACAGCGGAACTCCGGTCCGCTAATGATTGGCAGTAGATTTTTACGTACTGGCTTGCCAGGCCTAATGCACAACCTTCAACGAAGGAATGCTCATTCATGCATGTCACTACACAGAAGACACTCTAACTGAGAATCGAACGGGCAACGTCTAACTCTGAGGCGACATCACTACCGCAGCACTGGATAGCAAATCAGTGAGAGGTAAACGTGACTGGATGTCTCTGGTCAGATTCATATTATTGGTGGTTCAGCTTACACCATGTCGAATTTGATTTGCAGACACTTGCTATATACAGACAATTGTAACCTCTGTAGACTGATAAAGAGGAATTCATTGATATGCAGCTGTGTTCTTATATAGCTCATGGTGAATGTCCAGGGTGGAAGGATCAACAGGTCCATTATTCTTGGTCTTGATTACTCTTTGGAGATCTTTTGGAGATCTGATGGGATCATTGTTGCACCTGCTGGTTACAGACACAGAAAGAAAGGCAACAGAATCAGGGTAACAGAGAGTGTAAGGTTGTTGATGAAAAGCTAATAATCATCATTATGGGCAGGGCATGGAGCACAGTAATCAGTAATTGCCTGTTACTAATTTAGTAAGATAGCTATCGATGGTTAACCAGATATGTAGGCTTGTTCAAAAACTCTTTTTAGCCTTGAAGCAGAATATAGGAAATAAAATACACTATAATTATAATTAAGTAAAAAAATAAATGGAATTTGGTGGGGTCTCAGCAGAAGTTATGACCGCAATATTTAGGAGTGATTGTATAATTAAGCTACAGAAATTAGATGACAACGGTTTCACAGATTTGATTTCAGCATTCTAGCAGTGATTTATTTGATTTCAGCATTCTAGCAGTGATTTATTTGATTTCAGCATTCTAGCAGTGATTTATTTGATTTCAGCATTCTAGCAGTGATTTGTTTGTGTGTATTACTCAGGGGTTTTGATTACAGTATTTTGTCACAACATACTGCAGGATAGAATCACTATTGTCATAGGTAAGTTCTAGGCTATCTGCTCCTATGGGCCATTTTAAACTTAGCTAATTTCCCTTCCAAAGGTGAGAATCAAACTCTGTACTTTCTGCCTGTAAAGTAAACATCATAACCATTATACCAACTCTCAATCTATTAGCTAAACAACTGTATTATTCTAGGAAGGAGCATAGGAAATAGCCTTGATGAGTGAAATATTTGATACTGAGCAAAAAATGTTAGAATAATAAACTGTAAGAAAATATAAAACCAGAAATCTCCACATTTCATAAAACTGATAAATACCAAATAAATGAAGCTCCCAAGGCAAGTTTAGAACCACAATTTTAATAAAATGTAAGTGATTTTGTTCAAATAAGTTTTACATGAACTTCATCAGACACATCCCTTTCCAAACCCCCAGGCATACATAACATTAAAACATCACCATCTACTGGCAAAATCAATTCAAATCCCACTTAATTGAAATAATAAAAAAAAAAAAGTTGATAAATTAAATGAATATCACATAACATGAAACAGTACATTACAGATGTAAAAACATTATTGTAATACATAAAACATGTATATGTCTATACTCTGGCATACTTTAACATCAATAAACTGGAAATTGATATGTTACCATTGAGATCCGGAGCATTTGTAACATCAAAAACCAGTTGCCATTATAATTCACGTGCCTCCAGCAAAGCAGCCCAATTACCTCCTCTCTCAGATATTCCAGCTTTGTCAAGAATAAAAAAAGTGAATTTTTTAAAACTCGTACATTCAATATAATGTTTATAAAGTGCATCATTAACAGATTTTTTTTATGTAATTGTATACAAATTCAGTGCAGGCCGAGCATCATGCCAAGTAAACAACACCTTTAGTATTACAATTATACCGGTCATTTAGAGCAAGGGCCTTAGGAACATTTTCTAAAATTACATTAGTCCCTTTCCATACAAACCTACACTGCTGACAATGAACACATTTAAACATAACTATATTATAAAGCTTATTTACATCCCTCAGTGGATTTTCAAAATAATTTTTCAAATTGTTCTAGTTCCTAAAAGCCATAAATGGTTTGTCTCCTAAAACAGACTCCAAATTCATAGGTATAATAATCATTGACCATTTTTCCCCAAAATGGTCTTAATATCGGTTGTAAAACATTCACAAACCTTATCTTTACAAAACCTATCAGGATTTCTAGTAATTTTAATAGTCAAATTTTCAAAGTTGCCCTCCTCCACAAATATCAGACAAAATGTTTTTGATCTTCCATTCACTACCTCACATTAACAAGCTTCTTCAAGGCTAGATGGTTATGCCTTACCAATAAACATATTTTCCACAAAATCCAACTAAGTAAAGTCCATCATCAGAGGACACCCTCAAAATCCTAATCATCTGCCCTTTTAAAACATTAATCTTCTGCCATGAGGAAGCTGTTATAATGCAACACACTGTTAGAATAGGTTTGGTTTCTATAAACAATAGAAGAGAAAAAAAACACATGCAGGCAGCCTTATACATTATCACATCTGAAAAAATGAATTTGGATAGAATCAAATTGTGGCAAGAAAAAAAAAAAACAGAAAAGTAGTAGTACTGTTAATGTATAAATCAAGGTAGAGCTTAACTCTCCACCAAAGCATCACTAAACCACTGTAAACCAGTTGAGTATGGTATCACTAAAAACAAATTCTGAATGCCAATAATAATGTCAAAAGATATCTGCTTTAGTGATCTCAAAAATGTCAAGTGTCCTTCAATACATAAAATTTATCATCAAAAAACTGTTTAAACTTAGAATCAATAAACTTGGCCAACAGTGCAGTTTTGGAACCACCCACAACATCAATAGGGCACATAGGGGTCTAGTTGAGATTTATGCACCTTTGGTATTCAAAAAATACACGGAATAATTAGGTTACTCACCTTTAAAAAAATCATTAAGTCACCCTATCCACTTTGCTTTTAATAATAAATTGTCTAACCATCAGTCAATCATTAAGTAGGATATATTGATTTTATTACTGGCTGCTGAAATGAAAAAATGCCCATTATTTAAATAGTCCAACATTTTTTGTATTTAAAAAAAAAAACTGTCCATTAACACCATCCCACCCCCTTTATCTGGTTTCATTACACTGATGGTTTTATCCTTACTTAAATTGTAAAGTAATCTTCTTTCTTCTGGGATCAGATTAAAATATTTATTAGCACAGTCGAGTGTTAAGGACTTTCACAGACCTTTTCAAATACATTGAGTGCAGGCACCAAAGTGGGGAGGGGGTTAAAACACTAAACCCCATCAGCATCACCAGAAAACAAAACCTCATCAGTATCTTTAAACTACTGCACCATGTTGAATTTGATTTGCAGACACTTGCTATATACAGACAATTGTAACCTCTGTAGACTGATAAAGAGGAATTCATTGATATGCAGCTGTGTTCTTATATAGCTCATGGTGAATGTCCAGGGTGGAAGGATCAACAGGTCCATTATTATTGGTCTTGATTACTCTTTGGAGATCTTTTGGAGATCTGATGGGATCATTGTTGCACCTGCTGGTTACAGACACAGAAAGAAAGGCAACAGAATCAGGGTAACAGAGAGTGTAAGGTTGTTGATGAAAAGCTAATAATCATCATTATGGGCAGGGCATGGAGCACAGTAATCAGTAATTGCCTGTTACTAATTTAGTAAGATAGCTATCGATGGTTAACCAGATATGTAGGCTTGTTCAAAAACTCTTTTTAGCCTTGAACCAGAATATAGGCAATAAAATACACTATGATTATAATTAAGTAAAAAAATAAATGGAATTTGGTGGGGTCTCAGCAGAAGTTATGACCGCAATATTTAAGAGTGATTGTATAATTAAGCTACAGAAATTAGATGACAACGGTTTCACAGATTTGATTTCAGCATTCTAGCAGTGATTTATTTGATTTCAGCATTCTAGCAGTGATTTATTTGATTTCAGCATTCTAGCAGTGATTTATTTGATTTCAGCATTCTAGCAGTGATTTGTTTGTGTGTATTACTCAGGGGTTTTGATTACAGTATTTTGTCACAACATACTGCAGGATAGAATCACTATTGTCATAGGTAAGTTCTAGGCTATCTGCTCCTATGGGCCATTTTAAACTTAGCTAATTTCCCTTCCAAAGGTGAGAATCAAACTCTGTACTTTCTGCCTGTAAAGTAAACATCATAACCATTATACCAACTCTCAATCTATTAGCTAAACAACTGTATTATTCTAGGAAGGAGCATAGGAAATAGCCTTGATGAGTGAAATATTTGATACTGAGCAAAAAATGTTAGAATAATAAACTGTAAGAAAATATAAAACCAGAAATCTCCACATTTCATAAAACTGATAAATACCAAATAAATGAAGCTCCCAAGGCAAGTTTAGAACCACAATTTTAATAAAATGTAAGTGATTTTGTTCAAATAAGTTTTACACGAACTTCATCAGACACATCCCTTTCCAAACCCCCAGGCATACATAACATTAAAACATCACCATCTACTGGCGAAATCAATTCAAATCCCACTTAATTGAAATAATAAAAAAAAAAAGTTGATAAATTAAATGAATATCACATAACATGAAACAGTACATTACAGATGTAAAAACATTATTGTAATACATAAAACATGTATATGTCTATACTCTGGCATACTTTAACATCAATAAACTGGAAATTGATATGTTACCATTGAGATCCGGAGCATTTGTAACATCAAAAACCAGTTGCCATTATAATTCACGTGCCTCCAGCAAAGCAGCCCAATTACCTCCTCTCTCAGATATTCCAGCTTTGTCAAGAATAAAAAAAGTGAATTTTTAAAACTCGTACATTCAATATAATGTTTATAAAGTGCATCATTAACAGATTTTTTTTATGTAATTGTATACAAATTCAGTGCAGGCCGAGCATCATGCCAAGTAAACAACACCTTTAGTATTACAATTATACCGGTCATTTAGAGCAAGGGCCTTAGGAACATTTTCTAAAATTACATTAGTCCCTTTCCATACAAACCTACACTGCTGACAATGAACACATTTAAACATAACTATATTATAAAGCTTATTTACATCCCTCAGTGGATTTTCAAAATAATTTTTCAAATTGTTCTAGTTCCTAAAAGCCATAAATGGTTTGTCTCCTAAAACAGACTCCAAATTCATAGGTATAATAATCATTGACCATTTTTCCCCAAAATGGTTTTAATATCGGTTGTAAAACATTCACAAACCTTATCTTTACAAAACCTATCAGGATTTCTAGTAATTTTAACAGTCAAATTTTCAAAGTTGCCCTCCTCCACAAATATCAGACAAAATGTTTTTGATCTTCCATTCACTACCTCACATTAACAAGCTTCTTCAAGGCTAGATGGTTATGCCTTACCAATAAACATATTTTCCACAAAATCCAACTAAGTAAAGTCCATCATCAGAGGACACCCTCAAAATCCTAATCATCTGCCCTTTTAAAACATTAATCTTCTGCCATGAGGAAGCTGTTATAATGCAACACACTGTTAGAATAGGTTTGGTTTCTATAAACAATAGAAGAGAAAAAAAACACATGCAGGCAGCCTTATACATTATCACATCTGAAAAAATGAATTTGGATAGAATCAAATTGTGGCAAGAAAAAAAAAAAACAGAAAAGTAGTAGTACTGTTAATGTATAAATCAAGGTAGAGCTCAACTCTCCACCAAAGCATCACTAAACCACTGTAAACCAGTTGAGTATGGTATCACTAAAAACAAATTCTGAATGCCAATAATAATGTCAAAAGATATCTGCTTTAGTGATCTCAAAAATGTCAAGTGTCCTTCAATACATAAAATTTATCATCAAAAAACTGTTTAAACTTAGAATCAATAAACTTGGCCAACAGTGCAGTTTTGGAACCACCCACAGCATCAATAGGGCACATAGGGGTCTAGTTGAGATTTATGCACCTTTGGTATTCAAAAAATACACGGAATAATTAGGTTACTCACCTTTAAAAAAATCATTAAGTCACCCTATCCACTTTGCTTTTAATAATAAATTGTCTAACCATCAGTCAATCTTTAAGTAGGATATATTGATTTCATTACTGGCTGCTGAAATGAAAAAATGCCCATTATTTAAATAGTCCAACATTTTTTGTATTTAAAAAAAAAAAACTGTCCATTAACACCATCCCACCCCCTTTATCTGGTTTCATTACACTGATGGTTTTATCCTTACTTAAATTGTAAAGTAATCTTCTTTCTTCTGGGATCAGATTAAAATATTTATTAGCACAGTCGAGTGTTAAGGACTTTCACAGACCTTTTCAAATACATTGAGTGCAGGCACCAAAGTGGGGAGGGGGTTAAAACACTAAACCCCATCAGCATCACCAGAAAACAAAACCTCATCAGTATCTTTAAACTACTGCACCAAATTCAATTTGTGTACAAAAATTTCAGTTCCTGCAGTTGCTTTACCAAATTAAAATCCACAGAAGGAAAAAATAAAACATTTGCTGAACAAATCCCTATTAAGCAGGCAAACTTCCAAATGACTATAATTGAAAACATTAAATCCATTGAAATTGTAAACCATGCCTTGTAAGTCACAAAATGAACCACAACCTAATTGCTGTGCCATCGCCTGCCCCTCATGTTGTTGAAATATGGGGTAGTCCACATCCCCGGTAGAGTATTGCAACTGGAATCCGTGTGCAGTCTCACAATCCCATTCATCCTGTACTGTAGTCTTGATGGGCATTGAATCAGAGGTGGAGGGGTTGGTTTCTTTTAAAAAACTGATTCTTGGTGGCCCCATTGTTGTTCAACATAGAAAGACTTGTTTATGACCACAAAATTGGTCCCCCTGTTAAAACCACTGGGTTTTGAGGACAGGCACGGACACATTTTTGGATGCTATGACTTGTTCGTGTCTCAATGATAAAATATCAGTTTATAGTTTATTGATGTTAAAAATGCCAAAGTGTAGACTTATAACATTTTTTATGTATTACAATAATTGTTTTACATCTTATTTGTATTGCTTCATGTTGTCTGGCATTCATTTAATTTATCAACTCTTTTTTTTTTTAAATTTAGTTAAGTGGCTTTTGAATTGATTTCACCAGTGGATGGCTTTGTCTATGGTTTGGAAGGGAATGTGTCTGATGAAGTTAATGTAAAATTGGTTTGAACAAAAGCGCTTACATTTTATTAAATTGTGGTCCTAAACTTGCCTTGGGAACTTTGTTTCTTTGGTAAACTGTAAGGAAAGTAGGTATTGACCGAAGAGCCTTATAAAGCTGAAGTTAACCATTTATACTCATAATGCCAACTGTTCATTGAGTTTCAGTTTTCAGATGAACAAGGTAACTAAAGCATCAAGGCTCTAAGTGGGATACTATGCCACTAGGAAAAGCACATGGTGGATTTAGAGTGATTCTTTTCTTGCCTAATAGTAACTGAAACTTCATTTTCATGATTACAATAATATTGCTGTCATCTTGAAATGCAAAACTCAAATATATTATAAACATTCAAGAGCTCTTCTCTTGAAGTATGCAGAAATGTAGAATAGATTACCTTTTGCAGGCTTCCTGCATGTATAACTCACATTAACAAGCTTCTTCAATACTTTTAATAATAAATTGTGTAACCATCAGTCAATCTTTAAGTAGGATATATTGATTTCATTACTGGCTGCTGAAATGAAAAAATGCCCATTATTTAAATAGTCCAACATTTTTTGTAAATGCAAAAAAAAACTGTCCATTAACACCATCCCTCCCCCTTTATCTGGTTTCATTACACTGATGGTTTTATCCTTACTTAAATTGTAAAGTAATCTTCTTTCTTCTGGGATCAGATTAAAATATTTATTAGCACAGTGGAGTGGTAAGGACTTTCACAGGCCTTTTCAAATACATTGAGTGCAGGCACCAAAGGGGGAAGGGGGTTAAACACTAAACCCCATCAGCATCACCAGAAAACAAAACCCCATCAGTATCTTTAAACTATTGTACCAAATTCAAT
Source organism: Protopterus annectens (assembly GCF_019279795.1). Lineage (NCBI taxonomy): Eukaryota > Metazoa > Chordata > Ceratodontiformes > Protopteridae > Protopterus > Protopterus annectens. Next base: position 156,243,362 of record NC_056734.1, read on the forward strand.
TTGTGTACAAAAATTTCAGTTCCTGCAGTTGCTTTACCAAATTAAAATCTGCAGAAGGAAAAAATAAAGCATTTGCTGAACAAATCCCTATAAAGCAGGCAAACTTCCAAATTACTATAATTGAAAACATTAAATCCATTGAAATTGTAAACCTTGCCTTGTAAGTCACAAAATGATCTACAACCTAATTGCTGTGCCATCCCCTGCCCCTCATGTTGTTGAAATATGGGGTAGTCCACATCCCCGATAGAGTATTGCAACTGGAATCTGTGCGCAGTCTCACAATCCCATTCATCCTGTACTGTAGTCTTGATGGGCATTGAGGCAGAGGTGGAGGGGTTGGTTTCTTTAAAAAAACTGATTCTTGGTGGCCCCATTGTTGTTCAACATAGAAAGACTTTTGTTTATAACCACAAAATTGGTCCCCCTGTTAAAACCACTGGGTTTTGAGGACAGGCATGGACACATATTTGGATGCTATGACTTGTTCGTGTCTCAATGATAAAATATCAGTTTATAGTTTATTGATGTTAAAAATGCCAAAGTGTAGACTTATAACATTTTTTATGTATTACAATAATTGTTTTACATCTTATTTGTATTGTTTTATGTTGTCTGATATTCATTTAATTTATCAACTCTTTTTTTTTTTAATTTAGTTAAGTGGCTTTTGAATTGATTTCACCAGTGGATGGCATTGTCTATGGTTTGGAAGGGAATGTGTCTGATGAAGTTCATGTAAAATTGGTTTGAACAAAAGTGCTTGCATTTTATTAAATTGTGGCCCTAAACTTGCCTCGGGAACTTTGCTTCTTTGGTAAACTGTAAGGAAAGTAGGTATTGACCGAAGAGCCTTATAAAGCTGAAGTTAACCATTTATACTCATAATGCCAGCTGCTCATTGAGTTTCAGTTTTCAGATGAACAAGGTAACTAAAGCATCAAGGCTCTAAGTGGGACACTATGCCACTAGGAAAAGCACATGGTGGATTTAGAGTGATTTTTTTCTTGCCTAATAGCAACTGAAACTTCATTTTCATGATTACAATACTATTGCTGTCTTCTTGAAATGCAAAACTCAAATATATTATAAACATTCAAGAGCTCTTCTCTTGAAGTATGCAGAAATGTAGAATAGATTACCTTTTGCAGGCTTCCTGCATGTATAACTCACACTCAAGAATAAACATAATTTCTCAATCAACAATTTCCTGTTCTCATACAAATTGTCTTGCAAAGATAAAATACTTAGAGGTTGTAACTGCACCTTTTGAAACAAAGGATGAAACAACTTGCCCACAACTATTTCTGATACCGTGTACAGGTCCAAATTAACTCTAGTTAATAGAAGTATTGTTTATTCTAAGAGTGAAAATAGAGGACTAGGGAAATTAAACCCTTTTGTATATTTAGCATCATTACATTTATTTTGGACAATGTATGAGACACAAAGGAGAGTTTCAGATACAGCAGGGGACATGCTATAGAAAAATATGAAGATCTATGGAATGAAGTAAGAAATGGACAAAAGAAAGAAATTTTAACAATTCAGAAATAAATGAATGAATGAATGAATATGTAAGCTTAAATGATGGAAAATGGAAGCAGGAATGCTGCATAAGAAAATTGTGGAGAGTTGCTATTATGCTAAATCATGGAAGCAGGAATAGGATATGAGAAAATTATGAAGCGTTATTATTATGCTAAATCATGGAAAGAGATGGGAAGAGGAAAATGTTACTATAAATGAAAAGCAAATAAGGTTTCGGAGCATATATGATATACCAGATGTTTATTTAGGTTATTATTAAGAAAATTACCAATAAAAGGTCAAACAAAATATAAGTAATTAAGTGAAAGATCATGAGTATTGTGTTACATAGAGTAAAAAATTGCACATGTATTAATATAATATGATAGAGTCAATGTTTTATGGGAAATATTTAAATTAGAGTATCTGTTTTCCTCCCACATTCCAAAGACAAGTGGTAGGTGGCTTGGACCCTCTAAATTGGCCATAGATATGAGTGTGTGGCAGGGAAGAACTACTGTGGCAGGGCTAGACACACAGCAGTCTGAATCTCTAGACGATTGTCACTGTTGAAGTGACACCCCGACCCCACGTGCAAAAAATGGGAAAAGGGACTATGAATGGCTGGATGGATGGATGGATACTTTTTAATGCATTAATATTATAAACATCAATACGATTGTAGATAGAAAATATGAACATGTGAAAAATGATTCAGGAGACATTGTAGCTAGCATATTATCTGAGTCTCTTGTAATATATGAAACTGATGTAAAGAATTGTTATATAACAAAATATGTGATTGTGACACTGTACTGAGAAGAATAAGAAGATAGTTATGAAAAATGGTGGAGTGTTAAAATATTTTGCACAAAATGTTTATGACCTTTAAAGTATATATATACATGTAAAGTATATTAATCATAAGTAGTACTATAAAGATCTGATAAAACATCTACTCTTTTTGAGAAGTGTCATGGGATGTGTTACATCCACCTGAGCTACCATCAATTCAGGAATATGGGACCTTTGTTCAGCATCTTATCTGAAGGATGCCACACACCCACAAGTATAGTACTCCTCATATACCCACTGCAGTATCTGTACCAGAAAATGTATCCAAGGACCTTGTATGGGACTAGAACAGACTGTATTCTGTTTATAACCCACTGTTTACCAAACCTCTGGAATAAACTTGTCCTGCATGTTAAACAGTGCAGCTTACTATATTCCTTTAAATATAACCCAGATAACCAGATGTGTAGCCACAACTTCATGCTAGGGAAACGGGGTGAGTCATGAAGGAGGGTACTGATAAGGCATGAGTGGTTATAAGACTTAATGGCCATGGAATATCTATAAAATGTATTAAATTGATGATCTTCCACCATCAAAGCTAAGAAACAGTGCTAACTGCTGTGCCACTGATACAGAAAACTTTGAACTGTTTTGAAAACACTTCTATCAGCATTTTACATATTGTCTAGATAGCAGTTTAAAACACACAGTGATAGTCAGCATTTTGCAGTGCACACAATACAAAAGCTACCTGACTTGTTTTCTCAAAAAGCCACAGCAATGTATTTCCTCAATATATTTCACTGTACACATTACAGAACTACCTTTATTTTTCTTGGAAAGCCAGTGTATGAATTTTCTTTATTACATCATTGTTTCTAACCACAAATGTTTCCCAACACTCTGATATGCAGTGTTTTGAGGATACTCCTTCAATGCAGAATAATAAGTCCGTGAAAAAAAATGCTATATGGATGGAGAATGTGGAATAATAGTTTATGAAAAAACTACACAGGTTGAAAATGTGGACACACCACTTTTCTACACTTTGCAGTTACTAACAACATTTTCTTATGTCTGAAACATTTTAAAGCTTTCCATAAGTCATAGTTATTTGGCGTTTTTTTAATGCAGTAAGCTACATTTTGCAGTTTGGGAATTCAGTATACCATTCATTAACAAGTGATTTATTTTCCCCTGTACTATAGTCCTGTGCAGCTATTTCTTATCACAGTAATATTGTTCTCAATGGATTTCTTTCAGCAGTTTAGTACATGCACTATACACACTTTGGTAAGCAATCCTTCAGCATTTTATGATGCATTGCTTTTAATAAGCAACATTCCAGAAATTAACCACACATTTATTTATTTAGAAACTTTTAGAATTTTCACATCACTTCATTAAAACATTGAAGAATATAGTAATAACCAACAACATGGGTGTGGTGTATTGAAGATTTACCCACTGTTTGTGGGTTAGTCATGAGGGCGAAGCCCAAGCATACTTCTCAACTGTACAGATTTTTGCAAAATGTCCAGATTTTTGCCTTGTATTTGATCTGTGTCTCAAAAAATGTGATTTTCTGGCAAATCATTGAGGACTGAATTCTAGAAAATAGAGACAGACATTTGAGATTTTGACTTCAATCCCTTCTAGAAATTCATGCTAATGCAAAATCTGTTATTCTATCAACTTTTTAAGTCTACAAGAGCAGGATTTAAAAATTGTCCCTATGGGCCTTTATCCCCACATTTGTTATGGCTTTGTCCAGATTTCTTGCTCTGAGAGGTTGAGAGGTATGGCCCGAGTGATTAAACAAAGCCAGCTGTGGGTAAATCTTCAATACACCACACCATGGAGTCAGTTGCTGGTAGTTTAAAATGGCATTATTTAAGAAAAAAAATGATTTAGTTTTCTTCAATGTTGTCTTTGTATAAAGGCACCATGATGTTTTGCTTTTTTCGGTGTCCTGGGACTTTCTTGATGTACTGTACATGCGCACACTTACACCGCACATCAGTGCTTTGGAAAGGAAGCAATGGAGAAAGGAAGATCTCCATTGCTTTTTATATTTTTTTAAATAAAAAAATAAAGTTTGAAATCTGAACTGTTGACAGGTACAAGACAGAATGAACTGAGAAAGTACAAGAAAAATTGGGTATGTTTCTTTAGTTCTGTATAACATACCCAATTTTCCTTGTATTTTTTTCTGTCTTTTCTCTTTGTACCTCTGTACTGCCCGGATTTCATTCTTTATTATTATTTTTTTTTTAAAGCTGAAGAAAAGTGAAAAAGCTGTACCATATATTAATGGAAAAAAAGTCCAGGCAACCAGACTTTTTCCATTGGTATATACTTGGATTTACGATGGGCACACTGGTTGGGATGACCAATCAGCATGCTACTTGTTGAATGTTAATGGCCAGTCATTGCATAATTATCCTGCCATCATTTTTCTTGCAGTTCTTCTAAACTTAATTTAAGAATTTTTTCAAATGCTTCAATCTCAGAGTGCAGTTTAACTCTAAGCTTCTGGATCTTTACAAGTATGTATATTTGTGTGTGCATGTGTGTGTCTGTGTAGCAGAAGCATCTGGCTTTTTCAGCATTCAGATAAATAAGTTAATTCTTTTTTGTAAGTTTGCTCCCCACCCTTATTTCAATACACACCTCTTTTAGAATAACATTACTGTGACTTTCAGCATCACATAAAAGTATTTACATACATTTTGCAAAGTTTCTGCATAGCAAAAATCTCATTTTGTCAACAAGATAGTACTGTTTTAATAGGCAATATGTTCAGCTCCCTTTCTGAGCATGTGGATGTGGTAACACATTGAGAACAGCAGTTTTATAAGTAGGGAAACTAACTCATTAGGCATTACTACTTGTAGGCAGTGATGCAAGAACACAAAATATTGCAGTTTGGTCTATTTTGTGACCAACCGTTCTCTACATGTGCAGTATTTGTTTCTGGGACTTGTTAATATAATGAGAACATATGCTTGGCTTGATTCATAATCTAATGCTTACTGTCCCAAGCCTTTCTGGACTATTTTTCATTAGGAAAAAATCCACAGAATTTTTTTATTTTCTTTATTTTTATTTTCCATTTGTTTTATACATATATATATATATATATATATATATATATATATATATATATATATATAAAATGTGTGTGTGTGTGTGTACCAAAACAGCAGTTTAAAACAACATATTCATATTTACTTCTCATTTTAAATTAAATTATTTAGTATCTCCAAAAAAACTATGAATGTTTTCCAAATCAGTATTTTTAAGTTCAAGAAGTCCCAAGCGGAATAAAGGTTCATGTACACATTTCAGTGTTTTCCTGATAACTTGGAACTTAGCAAAAGAAAATTCATTTGATGCATTTTCTCTTTTTACTCAGTTTACTTCTTTGTCTTCAACAAGGACTTCTGTTTCTCAAACAGCGGTTGATTCATTTACTTCAGTCCTCTCCCTCCATCTTTCTCTCTGTAACCATTCATTTTCTAGAAAAGGGTATTGAGTAAGTGTGTGTAGGTTCCTCCTGTCAGACTGCTCCAACACTACAGACCCTCAGGCCCCCCACAGCAGTGTGTGTTACTGTGTGTGTCTGTATGTGTACTATATATTCAGTGGATATAAAAGGTTTACACACCCCTGTTAAAATGATAGGGTTTTGTGATATAAAAAAATGAGACCACAATATCTCATTTCAAAACTTTTTTCCACCTTTAATGTGATATATAACCTGTACAATGCAACTGAGAAACAAACAAATCTGTTCGGGAAATAAAATATAAAAAAATAAAAAATGTACAATACGTTGGTTGCATGTGTGCATACCCTTAAACTAAAACTTCGTTGTGTGTGCACACCCTTAAAGTAATATTTTGTTGAAGCACCTTTTGATATAATTACAGCATTCAGTCTTCTTGGGTAGGAGTCTATCAGCATAGCACATCTTGACTTGGCAATATTTGCCTACTCTTCCTTGCAAAAGCGCTCCAAATCTGTCAGATTGCGAGGGCATCTCTTGTGCACAGCCCTCTTCAGGTCACCCCCCACAGATTTTCTATTGGATTTAGGTCTGGGCTCTGGCTGGGCCATTCCAAAACTTAATTTTCTTCTGGTGAAGCCATTATTTTGTTGATTTGGATGTATGCTTGGGGTCATTGTCATGTTGAAAGGTGAAATTCCTCTTCGTCTTCAGCTTTCTAGCAGATGCCTGACGGTTTTGGGCCAAAAGTGACTGGCATTTGGAACTGTTCATAATTTCCTCCACCTTGACTAAATCCCCAGGTCCAGCTGATGAAAAGCAACTCCAAAGCATGATACTGCCACCACCATCCTTCACCTTGGGGATGGTGTTCTTTTGGTGATGCAAAGTGTTGTTTTGCACCAAACGTACCTTTTGGAATTGTGGCCAAAAGTTCAACCTTGGTCTCATCAGAGCATAACACATTTTCTCACATGCCTTTGGGAGACCTGATGTATTGTTTTGCAAATTTTAGCCAGGCCTGGATGTTTTTCTGTGTAAGAAAAGGCTTCTGTCTTGCAACCCTACCCCATAGTCCAGACATAGGGAGAATATGGGAGATTGTTGTCACATGTAGTACACAACCAGTACTTGCCATAAATTCCTGCAGCTCCTTCAGTGTTGCTGTAGGTCTCTTGGCAGCCTCCCTGACCAGTTTTCATCTTGTCTTTTCATCAATTTTGGAGGGACGTCCAGTTCTTTGCAACGTCACTGTTACCCCATATTTTCTCCACTTTTTGATGACTGTCTTCACTGTGTTCCATGGTATAGCCAGTGTTATGGAAATGTTTTTATACTCTTCGTCTGACTGATACTTTTCAACAATGATATCCCTTTGATGCTTTGTAAGCTCTCTGTGAATCATGGCTTTTGCTATGGCAGGCAACTGAGTAAATGTCAGGAAAATCCTACTAGGACAGCTGAACTTTATTTCGGGTTAATCAGAGTATCTTTAATTGATGGCAGGTGTGCACACAAGAAGACTGAATGCTGTAATTAAATCAAAAGGTGCTTCAACAAAGTATTAGTTTAAGGGTGTGTGCACACACAACAAAGTATTAGTTTAAGGGTGTGCACACTTATGCAACCAGCATATTATACGTGTTTTATTTTTTTTATATTTTTTCCCCTAACAAATTTGTTTGTTTTTTAATTGAATTGTACAGGTTATAGGTCACATTCAAGGTGGGGGAAAGTTTTGAAATGATTAATTGTGGTTAACTTTTTTTATATTATAAAAATCTGGCATTTTAACGGGTGTGTAAACCTTTTATATCCATTGTAGATATAGATATATATATATATATATATATATATATATATATATATATATATATATATATATATATGTGTGTGTGTGTGTGTGTGTGTGTGTGTATATATATATATATATATATATATATATATATATATATATATATATATGTGTGTGTGTGTGTGCATGTGTATTCTATATACTATAGGCAGATAGGTAGAAATATGGGAATGGTCAGATTTTTGCAATGTGTTCTGTTTCATTGTTAGGCAAGGTAATGTGACTACAGAGATTTGTTAAAAGATAAGTAACCTGTGGTGTAAGGAAGTCTTCTTTTCCCTACTTTTGTCAGTCTTGGAGGTAATTTGTATTAAGTTCCAGAGGACTGTGTGGGGAGTGCAGATAGCAAAAGCAATGGTTATTTTCTCAATGGGACAAAATGTTAATTTATTCTGACTTTTTGGAAGGTGGTTTTAAAATTATAGATACATAGATTCATAGATATTTCAAGGTCAAAGAGTCTTGATTGCTCATACCTCACTCAGGTCATACTTCCTTTCTCCAAGAGGGCCATAAAAGTCAATCCTGGAGTTAATTTGTAGATACCCATCCATTAATCTAAAGGAAAACAGTGAATTGCACTGTTTAATATACAGGGAAAGTTTATTACAGAGGTTTGGAAGACATTGGGTTTCAACCTGTCCCTTCACAGTGTTTTATTTATCTATTGGTAAAGATTTAGGTCCTTGTTCTAGTACTGGAGGAGATATTGGACTTGTAGAGAGAAAGAGTGTTCAAGACAATCGGGTTTCTAATGATGGTGACCCCTTTAAAGTGTATAAGTCACCAAAACAGGGGCTCGAGCTTGCAGCCTGTCTTGGTAGAACAGGGATTTTTGGACTGTGATCTTTTTAGTTAGGATCCTTTGAGTTCTTTCTAATTATTTGATATGCTTAGTGAGATACATCTCAGAAGAGTTGCAGTATTGTATGAGTAGCCTGATCAGTTTTGACCATAAGGGAGTGATTATCTGTTTAGACTTTTTTAAACACCTTTAATAACTTCATATATTACACAGTGACATGACTACACTATTACAGTTATAATAAAGTAAAGAAAACACATATTTTCATTTTCATGTATTATACATATATGGTTTATTTCTTGACAATTGTTATTCAATTTAAGATCACGTAGATTGCTCAAGTCCTATTTCCCTGAAATTTCATTCTCCTCCTGCTGAACATTATTCTACGTGTGTTGTTTCCAAAGACTCCGTTTGTTTCAATGTAGTTTGCACCTTACCTTTTCTAAAGATTGCACCTCCAATCCTTTCATCTCCTTTACAACATTCAATAATCTTATGGTTGGTTTAGCTTTTGATTTTCATTTTCTAGAAATCGCTCTTTTGATAAACAACAGCCTTAATCTTAATAGGACCTCAGAGGCCTTAGAGGTGATCTCTGTCTAACGTACAGAGCCATGTCCAACCCAGAATTGTTGAACATGCACCATCTTAGCAAAACCAAATCTACTCGAGCTACACGCTCTAGGGATATAAACCTCAACACAACAATGACTAGAACATGCTGGAGGGATAGAGTCCCTTCGCAGAGACTTCCCTTACTATGGAACAGGGTCCCGATCTACATAAGACAGAGCCCCTCACTATCACTCTTCAAGAGGAACCTTGATGAGTGGATGGGTAACAGAAAGTTCACACCAGGGATCACACCAACAGCACTACTAGATAGGGACCAAGGGTACTAGCTGCTAGTACAAGGGTCTAGGGAACTACTAAAGGGGCGGTGAATTCCGCACAACATGGCTGGGCTAATATATGCCTTCAGGCAGATAGCCCAGTACCAACCTATGAACCTATGTCTGGGCAATTGAGTTTATAGAATAATTTCCTTAGTTACAATAATTTGCTCCACCATAATTTCAGACAAAATACCCTCTAGGGAATTTTTAAAGTCTACAGACTCATTCTCTTCCCTTAAGACATGTTCCCAAAGACCCCTCTCTTTCATATCACACCCCCAACAATTGCTGTCAACTTGCTGAAAAAGTCTTTAAAGTCTACTTGGTGTATAAAAGTACCTATGCAAAAATTTCCATGTAAAAAATCCTAAACCTTCTAGAGTTTGTTACATTTTTGGGAGACTACCATTTTATACCTTGATTATATTCTTTTCTCAATTAGCTAGGCTAAATAAAAGGATTTCATGACAACCATAGTTACATGATGGCCAAAACAGATGGTGCTCTCAGCTCAGAGACCCATATCCCTGACTACATGTTCACTTTGTACTGGTGTGTTGTCTGTACATATTGATGATGAGAGGAGTCATCTACCAAAAGTGATAATATTATACTTTTTATGATTTAGTTTAAGCCCATTTTTAGCACACTAAGAGTTTATAAAAGATAGTTCATTTTGAAGGGTTTGTGTGTCATATTAATATATGTCATATACTAATCTATGAACCTAATCTATGAACCTATGAATCTATATGGCAACTTAAAAACAACCCCCAATTTGTGGTCACCAACAAACTTTGTTACCAGTGATTTTGACCCTCTGTTTGGACATCTGAAAGGGAAATAACAAAAAGAAGAGGTCCATCACCATGCCCAGAGGGTGACCACTGGTCACTTTCATACCTTCTGATGAAGCAACTGCAACTTTCACTATGTAGTTTCTGATCTTATCACACATGGGTTGGGTTTCAAAGCATTCAGCATTATTACACACACACACACACACACACACACACACACACACACACACACACACACACACACACACACACACACACACACTAACACACACACACACACACACACACACACACACACACACACACACACACACACACACACACACACACACACACACACACACACACACACACACACACACACATGCACACACGCACACGCACACTTTGCACACTTTACTGTTTTTTTCTTCTTCTCAACAAGCAGGGTTTAGACAGAGTTTTTGTCAGTTTTATACCAAATCAAAGTAGTTCAAGAGAAATACAGTTCTCAAAAGAAAGCATTAGGAGATAATGATTTCTACTTACTTTAAATACAGAATACTTTACAAATGCAAGAATTGTCAGGTTCATATCAGGAGTAATATTTCACTGTTGTAATATACTTTGAATTACTTCAGCAGTTTGTTACTCTGTGTACTACAAAACTATTATGTTTTTTTTTATTCAACAAACTTTTTGTTCATTGAAAAGGACTCCCAGTTATTTGGGTTTCTTCTTCTCTATAGACAGTTAAATTTTATGTTTCAAGATTCTCTAACCAGAAGGAATGAAAGAAATGAAATTTCAGGGAAAGTAGGACTTGAGCAATCTAAGTAATGTTAAATTAAGTCACAATTGTTAATTACAGAAGATAAAATGTTGAAATGTGATGGCATTTATTTTATTTTGAACTGTTTCAGAAACATCATACCACTGAAATTCTAGTAACATTACACACATTGCTATAGATGTGGAATTAGAAGCAAATTAGAGACTGCGATGTTTGCAGGCTGTGGAGAATGAGAAACTGTTACGTCTACAAGCTGAGGAACAAGAGAGGCAGAGGCAGCATGAGAAGGAGATGCTGACTGTTCCCCAGAGTCATGGAGGTAATGGGGAAGGGAGTAATTGGGACCCCAGAAGCACAAAAGGTCAGTAAATTTCTTCCGCAGTTTACAGAGAGGGGATAATTTTGATAGTTTCATTCATATGTTTGAGAGGGTATGTAAACAGTATGAAGTTGACCAAGGGCTCTGGGTACGGTTCCTGACCCTCTTACTCCATGGTAAAGCTGTAACTGCATTATCTAAAATGTCTGACGTTGCATGTTTTGATTATACTGCTGTTAAGAAATGTCTTTTAGAACTGTTTAAGCTAACACCTGATACATATAGGAAAAAGTTTTGTGAGCGTAGACGCAAGACAGATGAAAGTGTGTGTGAATATGTTGCTGAACTGAGCACTTATTTCCATAGGTGGGTGAGTGGATGTCAGGTCACCACTTTTGAAGGGCTGGCAGACCTTTTAGTGAGGGAACAAGCCCTTAGCACTTTGCCTGAGGACATGAGGTTCTGGTTGGCTGATAGACAATGTGCTACTTCAGATGAGTTGGGGAAGAAGGGAGACCTATACCTGGCAAGCAGGGCAGCCCTGCACATGAAGGGGACCCCCAGTACTGCTCATGGGTCTAAAGGTACCCATGGTGAGCAGCACAGACTACCTCAACAGAATCTGCCAGTAGCAGGGGAAGCCACTGGTCCAGGTACACATCCAGGAGCTAGGGTTAAATGTTTTGAATGCAACCAGTGGGGCCATGTGGCATGCAGGTATCTACTGGGGCAAGGTGGGAAACCAAAGGTGAGGGAGCCAGTAAGTGGGAAAGACAAAATGCCAATAGTAGGTTGTTTTGAAACAACAGGGTACTAAACTACCATCCTGCAGATGTCCTGAGAGAAAGGATTTGGATGAGGCAGTACCATGTACTTATGCAGTTACATGCAGTGAGGCTAGGAGACAAGCATGTGGGTCTGGTAGCCTGGGGGAGACCAGACAGACTGAATACTTGCAGTCAGGACTGGTGAGGTGGTTACTTCAGGGAGGGAGCTACTCTGTAGCAGTGAGGCTGAATGTGAGCCACAGTTGCTTGTGGGTACTGATGGTCCCTTGAACAGAGGGACTGCAAAGGTAGAGGTGAGTAGGAGTACATAGGCTGACAGTGAGGCACCACTGTCAGAGGATTCCAGACTTCCTGTGGAAGGGGAGCTGGGAAGAGTTACAAGGAGAGAGTTGAGAAAGGCTCATCTCTCAGACCCTACATTGCAAGGCCTGAGGCAGGTCGCTTGGGAGGCACCTGATTCTCAAGGGAAGGGGGAATCTATAAACTGGGACAAAGGGTTACTATACAGAGAGTGGACCCCTGAGGGAGGGCTAGAAGGTGAGAGTGTACAGCAGTATGTAGTGCCTAGAGCCTACCGTCTTGTGCGTCTAGCCATAGCCCATGATATTCCCTTTCAGGTCATATGGGCATAAAACGTACAAAGAGGCATATTATGCAGAACTTCTATTGACCTGGAATTTCCAGAGATGTAACAGGGTACTGCAGGACCTGTGAGCAGTGCCAAAAGGTAGGCAAGGCAGGAGACAAGGTGAGAGCTCTTTGATGACTTTGCCTGTGATTGAGGAGCCATTTTAGAGTGTAGCTATGGATATTGTGGCTCCTCTGAGTAGCCCACGTTCCCCAGGGAAAAAGTATATCCTAATGGTAGTGGATTATGCTACACGATACCCTGAGGCAGTTTCCTTGCCATCCATTGAAGCAGAGAAGGTGGCAAATGCTTTGTTAGAGATTTTCAGCAGGGTAGGTTTCCCAAAAGAAATACTGACTGACAGAGGTGCCTTTTTCATGTCAGACCTGCTGGCTTGTCTGTGGAAGTCTGTGAGGTGAAGCACATGAAGACCACCCCCTACCATCCTCAGACTAATGGTCTTGTTGAAAGGTTAAACTCTACAATCAAGTCCATGCTACGGGCATTTGCCAATCAGTTTATGAGGGAGTGGGACAAATATTTGCCCCATCTGTTGTTTGCGTACAGAGAGGTTCCCCAGGAATCCACAGGTTTTTCACCCTTTGAGTTGCTGTATGGGTATAGGGTGAGGGGACCTCTAGATTTAATTTGAGATGAGTGGGAAGGTGAGTGCAAGTTTCATAAGGAGTGTGTTGTGGCATACATCCTGAGCCTCAGGACAAGGCTCAGGGATCTCACGGGCTTGGTCCAGGAGAACCTGGCAGAAGCCCAACAACAGTAAAAGGTGTGGTATGACAGAAATGCTCGAGCTAGAGAGTATGCTGTGGGGCAGCAGGTAATGGTTCTCATTTCTGTCAGACACAACAAGCTGCAAGCTGCTTGGGAGGGACCCTACAAGGTGGTAAGAAAGGTAAGTGATATTAACTACATGGTGGAACTGCTAGGCAGATGGCAGTGGCAGAAATTGTACCATGTTAACATGATGAAACCTTACCATGATAGGGAGACCCTTGTGCTGAGCATTTGCAGTGGATTGCAGTAGGAGTCTGAGGGAGATCTGGGGACTGATCTCCTCAGTGAGGCTCGGGCTGACACCTCAGTGGAAGGGGTAGCAATGTCCCAGCAGCTATCTCCTTCCCAGGTTCGAGAAATCAGAGCAGTGTTGCAGGAATTTGGGGACATGTTCACTGGGAAACCAGGGTGCGCCCACCTGGTGCAGCACCAGTTGGATACAGGACCCCAAAGGCCTATTAGGCAGGCCCCTTATAGGATGCCTGAGAGAGAGAGTCAAACAGGCCTGGAGGGAGGAGGTACAGGAGATGTTGGAACTAGGGGTGATTCAAGAGTCCAACAATCCCTGAGCCTCCCCAGTGGTGCTGGTGCCAAAGAAGGATGGCAGCACCAGGTTCTGTGTGGACTACAGGAAATTAAATAGTCACACAGAGTCGGACACTTACCCCATGCCTAGGACAGATTAGGCCCTAGAGCAGCTGGGTGGGGCTAAGTATCTTACAACCATTGATCTTACCAAGGGTTACTGGCAGGTGCCCTTGACTCCCAGTGCTAAAGAGAAGTCAGCCTTAGTGACTCCTTTTGGCTTGTATGAGTTCACAAAGATGCCCTTTGGGATGAAGACTGCCCCAGCAACTTTACAGAGGCTAGTAGATCATATCTTGGCAGGATCAGGAGGGTTTGCCCTTGCTTATCTGGATGATATTGCCATCTACAGCCATTCCTGGCCAGAACACCTTCAGCATGTCAGGGAGGTGCTGGGCAGACTACAGAGGGCAGGCTTGACCATTAAGCCGAGCAAATGCCAGGTGGGTATGGTGATGTCTCCTACCTAGAACATAGAGTGGTGAGTGGTAAGATAAGGCCAGATCCTCCAAAGTGAAAGCCATTCAGGCATGGCCTGCACCTGTTACTAAAAAACACAGGTGAGGGCATTTATAGGGACAGCAGGGTACTACAGAAAGTTTGTCCTCAGTTATAGTACCATAGCTGCTCCCCTCACAGACCTAACATGGAAGAACAGGCCAAATAAGGTACTGTGATCCCCAGAATATGAGTAGGCATTCCAGAGGCTTAAAGAAGCTTTGGAAGGAATCCCTGTGTTAGTCAATCCAGATTACAGCAAAGAATTTGTTGTGCAGGTGGATGCTTCAAACCATGTGGTGGGGGCTGTACTTAGCCAGATTTCTTCAGAGGCAGAAGAGCACCCAGTGGTTTATCTCAGTCATAGGCTCCAGCCCAGGGAGGAATGCTATGCAGCTGTAGAAAAGGAATGTCTAGCCATAGTGTGGGCATTGCAGAAACTTCAACCTTATCTGTATGGAAGGAAATTCACTGTTATGACAGATCACAACCCCCTAATATGGTTAAACAGAGCTTGGCAGCAAAATGCCAAGTTGCTAAGATGGACCCTAGGGTATCAAGCATATGATATGTCAGTGTAGCACCGCAGTGGGGTTAACAATGCCGATGCAGATGGGTTCTCAAGACAGGGAATGGGGTGAGTTACACTCAGATAGACCTAACCTTCTCAAGTGGCGTTTCTCAAGGGTCACTTGAAAAACTAGACTGAGTTCTCCGGGGAGGAGAAATGTGAAGCCTGGTAGAAAAGGGTGAAGGCTGCCAGCCTAGCCAGATAGAATTTTGCAGATAATTCTGTCATTTGTAAATATGAATGTAAACTACAGGTTTGTTGTCTTAAAGGTAAAGAAATACTGTTACATGTGGAACTGGAAATAAATGTGACAATAGTGCACTCTACTGACCAAAGTAAAGCATGTAGTGACCCTTTGAAGTAGCAGTGGTGCCAAAAGTCTAGATGAAGAAATTCTTTCTATTGTTTTAACCAAGAGTTAAATTGCTAGATTTAAGCATGCAAATGTTCCTGATCAGCTGCAATGTAACAAAAGGGAGATGTTAAGAATGTAAATGCAGTTAATGTGTAGCCTGGGAATACCAGGAAAGTGTAAAAAGATGATGTAATGTTTATCAGAACTGCAATAACAATTTAAACAGAGAGAATCAGAAGGCATTAAGCATTTTTGTCTGGATCATCCAACTCACAGAACTACCTCTTGCTCACATGTAAGTTATCTTAGACTTGTGTTTTCTTTTGGCGAGAGCTAGCACTAGAATGTTTAGACTAAGTGTTTTTTCTGTTATGTCAGAACTGTACAACTGAATTATTTTAAGTATTTCTGTGTGATCTCTGAACTCTTAACTAGCACTGACTGCATAGTAGAAAGTATTGTTTTGTGGTTTTATTTATTATTAAATTTTAAAACCTTTTAACTGTGGCTGGTTTGTGTAGAGATAAGTTAAGCTCTAGAGTACATTGCATGCATATAGGGATCCTGTTCCAAGTCACTCTAATAAGCCTTGAGACTGTTTAGTCATACTACCAACTGGATAATAATATTGGACACCCTATTAAGGGCCTTTAAGTAGCTGATAATTATTAGCTGGGTGGTGGCAGGGTACTACCTTATAGTCTGGGTAAAAGGGGCACAGCTGGAGAACCTGTTCCAGCCTTCCCCAGAAGTGTCTATGTGGTTGTGTAAACTCTTATCTTAAAGTGTGTGTGTGTCAGCTACTTGGGCAGGGACACAAAGCACTGGTTGGACAGAGAGGGTGCTGGAGATTTTTGCTTGCCCAGCTAGGCTGAGATCTTGACCCTATAGCTGTGCCAGTGGGGAGTCTTACTGGGGAACTGGGGGGCAAGGGAGTGACCAGCCCCGGACTGATGGTGATCTCTGTGTGCTCTTAAGGGAAATTGTACTTTACTATGTGTATTTGTTATCATTTCCTCTCATATGAGATGCCCTCTCTGGTGCTAGTGGTGAGGATTGAGGCTCCTTGATTGCTGGGCCAGGGCATGGGCGTCACAATGAAAACATAATAAATCTAAAAATTTTGGAATGGAACAACTATTACCGTGGAACCTAATAACTAGTATAGTGAAAAAGATTTGGGACATGTATAAAGCAGGAAAAAATATGTTGATTACGATGATGACAGTTACATAATAAACACATGCATACACATGTCCCACTGCATCTATATATTTGTGTGCATCTGTATGTGCTTGTTATGTACACACATGCAGACATACATATACATGCACATTCATGTCAGTGCATGTGTGACTACTTACAAAAAAAACTATTGCATATTTCCCTCTAGATGTATTCACACTGTACTGCCTCCCACATATAGTGTTATACATGCTACTTACATACAGACATACATTTTATAAGTCATCATCATCTTCTTTCAGCTGTTCCCGTTAGGAGTCGCCACAGCAGATCACCTGTTTTCATTTCTTCCTGTCCTCTGCATCTTGCTCTGTCACACCAACCACCTGCATGTCCTCTCTCACCACATCCATAAACCTTATCTTAGGCCTTCTTCTTTTCCTGTTACCTGGTAGCTTCATCCTTAGCATCTTTTTCCCAATATACTCAGCATCCCTCCTCAGCACATGTCCAAACCAACGTAATCTTGTCTCTCTCTGGCTTTGTCTCCAAACCTTCCAACCTGGGCTGACCTCTAATATACTTATTCCTAATCCTGTCCACCCTTGTCACACCCAGTGCAAATCTTAACATCTTTAACTCTGCCACATCCAGCTCTGACTCCTGCCTTTTTGTCAATGCCACTGTCTCCAACCTATATAACATAGCTGGTCTCACTACCCTCTTGTAGACCTTCCTTTTCACTCTTACAGGTACTCGTCTGTCACAGATCACTCCTGATACTCTTCTCCACCCACTCCATCCTCTCTTCCACACTCACCGTTACTCTGAACTATTGATCCCAAGTATTTAAACTCATCCACCTTCGCCAGCTCTACTCCTTGCATCATCTCCATTCTTCTATCCTCCCTCTCATTCACACACATATATTCTGTCTTAGCCCTGCTGACCTTAATTCCTCTTCTCTCTAGAGCATATCTCCAGCTCTCCAGGGTCTCATCCATTTGTTCCCTGCTCTCACTACAGATCACAATGTCATCTGCAAACATCATAGTCCATGGGGACTCCTGTCTGATCTCTTCTGTTAACCTGTCCATCACCATAGCAAATAAGAAAGGGCTCAGAGCTGATCCTTGATGTAACCCCACCTCCACCTTAAACACATCCATCACTCCCACCGCAGACCTCACCGCTGTCACACTACCCTCGGACATATCCTGTACCACTCTTACATACTTCTCTGACACTCCTGTCTTCCTCATACAATACCACAACTTCTGTCTAGGCACCCTGTCAAATGCTTTCTCTAAGTCTACAAAAACACAATGCAACTCCTCCTGACATTCTCTGTACTTCTCCATCAACACTCTCAGAGCAAATATCGCATCTGTAGTGCTCTTTCCCGGCATGAAACTGTACTGCTGTTCACTAATCATCACGTCCCTTCTTAAACTAGCTTCCACTACTCTTTCCCATAACTTCATGCTGTGACTGATCAATTTTATCCCTCTGTAGTTACTACAGCTCTGCACATCAACCTTATTCTTAAAAATCAGTACCAAAACACTTTTTCTCCATTCCTCAGGCATCCTCTCACTTTCTAAGATTTCATTAAACAATCTGGTCAAAAACTCCACTGCCATTTCACCTAAACACCTCCATGCTTCCACATGTGTATCATCTGGACCAACAGCCTTTCCATTCTTCATTCTCTTCATAGCTATCCTTACTTCCTCCTTGCTAATCCATTGTACTTCATGATTCACTATCCCTACATCATCCAACCTTCTCTCCCTCTCATTCTCTTCATTCATCAACCCCTCAAAGTACTCTTTCCATCTCCTCAACACACTCTCCTCACTTGTGGGTATGTTTCCCTCATTATCCTTTATCACTTTTACCTGCTGCAGATCTTTTCTAGCTCGGTCCCTCTGTCTAGCCAATCAGTACAGGTCCTTTTCTCCCTTCTTAGTGTCCAACCTTTCATACAACTCTTCATATGCCTTATCCTTAGCCTTCACCACCTCTCTCTTTGCCATGCACCTCATCTCCTTATACTCCTGTCTACTTTCTTCATCTCTCTGACAATCCCACTTCTTCTTTCCCAACCTCTTTCTCTGTATATTCTTCTGTACTTCCTCATTCCACCAGCATGTCTCCTTGTCATCCTTCCCCTGTCCCGATGTGATACCAAGCACCTTTCTAGCCGCCTCCCTTACTAGCTCTGCTGTAGCTACCCAGCTATTTGGTAACTCTTCACTGCTACCCAGTGCCTGTCTTAACTCATCCCTGAACTCCACCTCACAATTACCCTTTTTCAATTTCCACCATTTGATCCTTGGTGCTGCCCTCACACTCCTCCTCCTCCTCTTCTTGATCACCAACGTCATCCTACAAACCACCATCCTATGCTGCCTAACTACAGTTTCCCCTGCCACCACTTTAAAGTCTCCAGTCTCCTTCAAACTGGCCCTCCTACATAAGATATAATCCACCTGTGTGCATCTTCCTCCACTCTTGTATGTCACCCTATGCTCCTCCTACTTGTTAAAATACGTATTCACCACAGACATGTCCATCCTTTTCGCAAAATCCACTACCATCTGACCTTCTGCATTCCTTTGTTTAACACCATACCTACCCATCACTTCCTCATCCCCTCTGTTCCCTTCACCAACATGCCCACTGAAATCTGCTCCAATCACCACTCTCTCACTCTTGGGTACAGTCATCACCACTTCATCCAATTCACTCCAAAATTTTTCTTTCTCATCCATTGCACACCCAACTTATGGAGCATATGCACTAGCAACATTCATAATTATACCATCAATTTCCAGCTTCATAAACATCACTCTATCCGGCACTCTTTTCACCTCCAAAATACTCTTTGCATACTGTTCCTTCAGAATAACTCCTATGCCATTTCTCCTCCCATCCACACCATGATAAAACAATTTGAACACACCTCCAATACACCTGCCTTACTCCCCTTCCACCTGGTCTCTTGCACATACAATATACCAACCTTCCTTCTGTCCATCATATCAGCTAGCTCTCTCCCTATATCAGTCATACTGCCAACATTCAAAGTTCCGACCCTCACTACCACAGTCCTAGCCTTTCTCCTCTCTTCCTGCCTTTGGCCATGCCTTCTGCCTCTTCTCCTCCTTCGGCCAACAGTAGCCCAATTTCTGCCAGCACCCTGTTGGCTGACAGTAATGGTGGCAGTCGTTGTTAACCCGGGCCTCGACTGATCCGGTATGGAAATATTTACTGGTGACTGCATGAAATGATTTGGAGAAGTTTTACACTGGATGCCCTTCCTGATGCAACCCTCCCCATTTGTCCGGGCTTGGGACCGGCACAAAGAAATGCACTGGCTTGTGCATCCCCAGTGGCTGGGTTACATACATTTTATAAGTACAAACATATACATATATATATATATATATATATATATATATATATATATATATAAAATACAACCAAAAAGCTCCAAAAAAAACTAAATAAAATAAAACTAAATTATTGATGACATTCTTTGCATCATTAAAGGATTAAAGCACTTAATACCAATTCTGTCTAGTGTGTATTTCTTTATTTTTGCTGCAGTGAGTTCATTTTAATACACACACATACACACACACACACACACACATATATATACATATATATATATATATATATATATATATATATGGGTCCGTTTGACATGGTCGACATTTCAAAATATCGAAGACCATATGGCGGAGACCATATGATCGACTTTTGAAATGTCAGCCATGCCGAACCGGCATTTCCGTACAGTGCGGAATGCAAAGATTTCCATTCCTGCACTGTAGTGCGATCTCAGAGTTGGTATATTTAAGTTAGGGGTGTGTGGGCTTACCCCCCTACTAGCAGTGTTAAGGTGAGTGTTTGTTGTTTTTTTTTTGTTCTTTACATGTTTGACATTTTAAATGTCGATCATACAGTCTTGGTGATATGGTCTTCGACGTTTTGAAATGTCATTCATGTAAAGTAGATCCATATATATATGTGCGTGTGTGTGTGTGTATGTGTGTGTGTGTGTGTGTGTGTGTGTGTGTGTGTGTGTGTGTGTGTGTGTGTGTGTGTGTGTGTGTGTGTGTGTGTGTGTGTATGTGTGTGCGTGTGTGCGCGTGTGTGTGTTTATGTGTATACACACACATACTTTTAGACAAAACTTCCATTTTTATTTGTTTTTATATAAAGAACATGAAGTACAAACACACAGGCCTGTAATCTATTTCTCCATTTTACACACACACACACACACACACACACACACACACACACACACACACACACACACACATACATAAAAGACACAGTCAGACATGTACATTTAAACACAAAGTGCTCCTGATTTCCTTTTTTTAATGTTTTTAACGGAAGGGCACATAGCAAATGTATGTTAAAGTAAATTCAGCTATATATTATGGTTGCCATCAATGGTGACATTTCCAGTTTGGACTGGAAAATGCTCATGCACTCTACCACTGTAAGGACTGACTAAGTCAGTGGGAGTCTCTTTATGAGGGTCTGTGTACCAGATATGCATCACCCTCTGGAAAGATGCCACAAAAGAGCATAAAAGACCTTTTTATAAACAGTAAGACTGCACCTAGTTGTTAGGATTGCCACCTGTCCCTCTTTCTACAGTTCTGTTCTGTGTGCGTGTGTGTGTGTGTGTGTGTGTGTGTCTGTGTGTGTGTGTGTGTGTGTGTGTGTGTGTGTGTGTGTGTGTGTGTGTGTGTGTGTGTGTGTGGGGGTTGAAAATGGTAAATGTGTTGATACTTCACAAGAAAAAATATTTTCTGGATTTTCTCTAAATGTCACAGAAACCTTTGATACTAGATTTAAGTTATCTTAATCTATAAACTATTATACTATATACTCTATGCCTCTGTAGCAATAAATGCAATGTTTGAATGTGCATTTGTTAAATGAATGCTTGCATCATGATTGCTCCTTGGTCAACCATTACTAAGTGCCTCACTGTTTTCATTGGAATAGTTGGTCTTCAAATTATTAATTGTAAATATTGTTTCAAACTTTTATGCAGTCATGCCATTTCCTTTGTTCAAACTTTATTTTCTATTTATGTAATAATGAAAATCCTTAGTGTTATGCTCTGACTGTACTTTTTGACTCTGTAATTTCTGCTCAGTAGGCCCAGGTCATGGCTGGAATGAGTCTGTGAATCAGTCTACTTACCTGGTTACCAAAATGCAATAAATAAATAAATAAACAAACAAATGAGTCAGTCACCAGAGCTGTGTGGATGAAGGTAAGGTGGTTCATATAGCCTACCTTGATCTGGCCAAGGCATTTCGTACCATTTCCCACTCAGGAATCATAGAGAAACTCCCTAAGCTAGGCATCCACCCCTATATCACTAGGTGGGTTACAAACTGGCTCACAGGTAAAACCCATAGTGTGAAAGTAGCTGACTTCAAGTCAGACTGCTGACCAGTCATGAGTAGAGTCCCACAGGGTTTGGTCCAGGGTCCTCTCCTGTTTGGTATCTACTGCTCTGACATCCAGGCCAACACGAAAGGACTCTGGCTGACAAAGTTCACAGACGATTGCAAGATGGAAGCTATTATTAACTCCCCAAGTGATGTTGACATCCTACAGAAAGGCCTCACTGAGAGCAATGACTGGTGTCAGAACCATGGCCTTAAGCTTAATGCCAAAAAATGTATCGTCATCCCCTTGGGAAAAACCCGGTTCCCATGAATTACCACATCGATGGTAGTCCACTGAACACAGAAGGCATTATACGAGATCTGGGAACACAGGTTGACATCAACCTCTCTTTTGACCACCACATTGCCACTGTGGTCAGAAAGTCCTTCTGTGTGGCACATCTCATTACTAAGGGTTTTTCATCCAGAAAGAAAAAGGTCATTGTCTCCCTCTACTCTTCCCTCATTAGGCCAATCATTGAGTACAATGCCCCATTTGGCATGTACCTCACTAAACAACGGCAACAACTGGAGAGGCTGCAAAAGTACCTCACAAAGAGGATCCTAGGCTTTAAACATTTGTCCTATATGGACAGACTCAAAAAGCTCCAACTATTCTCTGTCTCATATCGCCTACTTAGAGGCGATCTCTGCTTGACTTACAAAGCCATGTCTGAGCCATTACTGTTAGAAATGCTACACTAAAGAAATCCCAATCCCTCCGCACGACATGCTCCAGAGACCTCAACCTCCTTAAAACAATCAACAGAACATGTTGGAGGGGCAGGTTCATAACGCGGAGACTGCTCATGCTGTGGAATAGACTTCCCATACATGTCAAACAGAGCACCTCGCTAACCCTCTTCAAGAGAAATCTTGATGAGTGGATGGGAAATAGAAAATTCACCCCAGGGATCACTCCAGTGGCTTTACTCGACAGAGGCATTGGAAACTAAGGTTGGGTGGTACGATGCCAGGGTAATGCTATGGGCTAGGCTTGTAAAGGCTCCAGGACCATTAGCCTAGTACACACCTATGAACCTATGAATGAATGAATGAATACAGTTCATGACATTTCCAAAGAGAATAAAGATTCTTATACTCAACTCTATTTCAGATAAGTTGGGCCACAGAAAAACAAATCTCACCCCTAGTTTGTGTTCTTTTCTATTTTCAGTGTGTATACTTCTCTCTCTTCAAAAAGACTGATGCCTGCCTCAGGCTATGTCTGCTTCCACTCTCTCTCTCTCTGCTTCTTATATATACACACACACACATATATATATATATATATATATATATATATATATATATGTAGATACATTGATTCCAGATTCATTGTTAGGTAGAATGAGGGTACTGGGGTGATTTAGTACATGATTAGGGGATGTGCAATAAGGAAGTTTCTCCTTTTATCCGTCTCAGAGTTAGTACACTTTACATTGCAGAGTGAATGATGATAGCATATTAGAAGACAGGTTTATTGGCAAAAAACAGAAGCAGGCTGATAGTGCTGAGACCTTGCTGTGAACCAAGGAAAGCCATGTAAACACATGCAGTACATGGATACACTTGTGTAACCCACAGGTTTATTTTATTTTGTTTTATTTTGAATTTGTTAACTGGGGTAGAGCACTGATCCCATGGGATTTATTGGCATTGCAATATATACATATATTAAATAGAATGTGAATATAAGAGCTGGCTTGAAGGTATAAAAGCAATAGATACATGACAATATATACAGAGTAACTGACAAAACACAACACAAACATGCATTATGTACAAAGAGTATATATATATATATATATATATATATATATATATATATATATATATATCAAAGTTGGCACACTCGATACAATACCCCACTCGGGTATCATTGAAAAACTCATCAGCTTAAATGTTAACCCATACATCACAAGATGGGTTGCAAACTGGCTGAGTGACAGAACCCACAGGGTCAGAGTTGCTGGCGCCATGTCAGACTCAAAGCCTGTCACAAGTGGTGTACCACAGGGCTCAGTCCTGGGCCAGTACAAGCAAACACAGGAGGGTTATGGCTGACAAAGTTTGCAGATGACTGCAAACTGCATCTGACACAGATATCCTTCAGAAGGGTCTCACAGAAGCGGATAACTGGTGCCAGAGCCACGGCCTAAAGTTAAATGCCAAAAATGCATAGTCATACCTAGCTACCAAATAGGTGGCAATCCACTGAGCATAGAAGAAGTTATCAGGGACCTGGGGACCCAGGTTGATAGTAGTCTGTCATTCGACACCCATGTAGCTAAAGTAGTTAGGAAGACCTTCTACATTGCCCACCTTATCATGAAGGGATTCTCATCTAGATCAAGGAGGTCATAGTCTCCTATACTCATCACTCATCAGACCAATGATTGAGTACAATGCCCCATTCGAATGTATCTGACCCGACACTTGCAGCAGCTGGAGAGGCCACAAAAGTTCCTCACCAAAAGGATAAAGGGTCTCAAACATCTGTCTGCTGCCCCCATGTCAAACCCAGATTTGATGAATATGCTTCACCTCAAAAATCTAGATCCGTCAGAGCCACAAGACTTAAACCCGCACGGCGGCTATAATGGGGCGGCTGGGGAGGATAGATTCATCACCCAAAGACTCCTATGCTGTGGAATAAAGCTGGCCTTGTTCAAGAGAAATCTTGACCAATGGATGGGAGATCGCAGATATACCCCAGGGATTACCTCAGTGTCACTGCTCAACAGAGGCACAGCAAAATAATGGGTATAGTTCCGGCAGATAGCCTAGTATGAACCTATGAACCTATGAACCTATGAACCTGAAAAAAAAAATCATAAAGAAAAGTAGAGTTAGAGCAAAAAGTATGTAGAGGGATATGGGTAGGAAGAGTTTAAGTCATATATGTCTTTTCATATGACTGAAAGAATCTGCTAGAAACTTTCATCACGATGGAGTCAGATGTACTACTGCAGGCTGTGCACACATGCATGTGTATACACACGCACACACACACTCACACACACACACACACACACACACACACACACACACACACACACACACACACACACACATACTCACTCACACACACACACACACGCACACACACACACACACACACACACACACACATGTGCGCATTACATGCATATGCTGGATAAGGCTAAAGCAGACAATGTTGTCTAGGACCAGGTGTGGCAGGGAATGGTACTGGACATCAGTGCTTTGGGTTGCCCCAATAGGATACTAATACAGGTGTGTCACAGGGTCACACATATCATATTGCATTCAAAAAACAAGGCACAGGATATTGTCAGAGCAGGTCTGTCACAAGACGTGAACCGCCGATGTTGAGACGTCTCACAAAAGTGAAGAAGTTCCTGTTAATTCTATCTGTGTCAGATGAAATACTCCCTCATATCTTGTGGTGGTTGCCCCTATACTTGGCTGCCCAAGTGTCTGTAGGGGATGCATCAAGCTGATACTACCCTGATCTCTTAAAATTAAACAATGACCTCTATTGTTAATGTGTTATTCAACAAAACAGATATGCATATCTGTCCCCTAGGTAGATTGTGGCTTGAATCACACTATTCTGCACCACAATATTATGTATGTATCCATAGGCTACTCCAATAATCAGCATGTAGTAGTACATGTATCACTTGTTTGGAAAAAATGGAACATATCTTCCACAGTTGTTGCAAGTATGTTATCTTAAAAGTTACACAGGAGACACAACCACTGATAGCATCAGATTGCCACACTGCCTCAGAGGTGCAGACATCCATCAAAGGTACACACACACATCAAAAGGAGAGATATGCAGTTATCCCTTGCCACCATTACTCCAGGGCATTTACTGTCTAGAGTATTACCGCTGGCATCAATCAGTGAATGGGTAGGTCAATGATCCAGGCACAAAAAATCACCACGCACCATGTTGGAGATGTTGAATGTGCTTTAGCACCAGTGTAAGGACCTGCAGCACATGTAGGATGAACATGACATGTATGACCTGGAGAATCCACACCTGCTGCAGTCATTGGGACATGTTCACATTCATTACTGCTCCCATGAAGATACTGGCAAATACCCACCATGGTTATGCAAGGGGCTGCATGCACAGTAAGCAGTATTAGGCTTGGTGTACATAGATGTCATACACTGTGCCAGAGACAGAATCACTGTCAGCCTTTGCCATGGCTGCTCGCACTTCAAAGCATGAACACTCCTGTGGTCATGGTTGATGCACTTCTGTCTCTAGTGCAGGGACATACCATCTGCTCTGGATCCTTCAGCTTCATGTCATCATTATCCCCTGTTGGCCTGCTGAGTATCACATTATGCCATGATTGTTTGCAAGCTTATGGATGAGGACCTTCTGCTGCATCATCACAATGGGGGGAGGGGCTACAGCAGGGTTCCTGTACCCACTCATGAAGTGTTAGACCATCTAACAGACAGGATGCCTCAAATCCTGATACTGTATAGGGTCACATCATGCATTCAGCCACCATTGGTAACATGGAAGCTCTTCCTAGACCCTGGGTGATGTTACCCATGACTCCTCCATCCTCCTAGCAGTATGCATGGCTACCATATCCAGCTGCCACAACTCTCACACCTACATTACTGTTGCTATACCCTGTTGTTGTGTCTCACCCCACCTGTGCATATGACAATACTTGTGCCATGCCCGCCTCTTTGGTCTGTGTCATTATGGTAATGTCTAATCACAACGTAACCAATTGTACCATAATGCACACCTTGGGTGTGTTAATGCATGCATTAGTTATATTCTGTATTTACATGCCATGACTTACAGTTATAAACCAGACACTGCCTCTCTGCCACTGTCATAAATTGTGCTTATCTCAGCCTCACATGGAGTATCACTGCAGCATGTTTCACTGATGATTCCCCACCCAACTTTTCTTCCACTGCTGCCACAGGTCTGCTTGGCAGTACTATAGTATTCCCACTCTGTAATTGCATTTGTACCACAAGATTGTATAAAACCATGCAGACTACAAATATCTTACTGAAGGTCTTCAGTGCATACTACAGTGTGCGACCAGATAGGTTCAAGCAGCAGAAGCTAGCCTTCATAAGTCCAAATATTCACTTGATGAGGATCTGTGTCTGAGATAGTGGGTGTTGTAAGCAACCTCACCATGGTCTGGGGTCAATCGATAATGGTCATCAACCACAGTGCTAAGGCGTACCCTGTATCACTTGCAACGAATACATGTGGACACCATTATGAGGTGGCCTGCTGCCTACAATCATGGGGACAGCATATCCAAGACTCTTTGGCTGATACTGAGTGCACCAACCAAGCAGATTATGTCTTGGGAAGTCACCACTGCATGAAATGCTGGTAGATGTCCCATTTGTGCCAGATGTGAGAATCATGGGAACTGCATGACTGGTGCACAGTCATATTTACATAATACCATGTGCTTTGAACTCCACTTGGGTGCAGCCAGAGGTCCCGGGACATCAGTAACATGGTCAGAGTTATAGAATGCCTGCATAGTTGTGGCTCTCTGCTCTGCTACTCATCTAAACCAATTATTTTATTTTATTTTATTATAATTTATTTATTTGTTTACAAAAAGCAAGGGGCACTAGATTCTAGATGTGTGTTTGACTGATTTGCAGCACAGGGAGTATAACTGTGAATTGGGGCGCTATGTGCTTTAGTCATCAGAGATAGAAATGTTAATAGCATAAATAATGACTAAAAGGAAACGTGCTGTTGTGTGACTCAAACTTAATAGCTGAGTAAGCCATATATATGTCTTGCATGTACAGATGAAAACTTTAGCTGATGTCATGAAACTGTATAAAACTGACACAAAATTTGAAACTAAGGAGAAAAC
Source organism: Protopterus annectens (assembly GCF_019279795.1). Lineage (NCBI taxonomy): Eukaryota > Metazoa > Chordata > Ceratodontiformes > Protopteridae > Protopterus > Protopterus annectens. The sequence goes on from NC_056734.1 coordinate 156,271,439, forward strand.
AAAGTTCAAAAACTATGAAATTAAAAATAAAATAAAAATTGATAGGACTACACATTGTCCACTATGGCATCTGATAACAAATAACCAGCAAATAACCACACATAATGTATTTGTTGTGTTGTAGGCATGAAAAGAAGCAATATCAGGCAAAAATCAAGTTTGCAGTAGATGTCATGCAGTTAATCTTTATGCAAGAATATTCTTTAACAGAAATCATAAGAACATAAGATTTTGCAGACAGGCAATGATGCAAACACTGAAATGTTTGTGAGTACAATAGAAATGACTTCTGTAAATACAGTGTAAGGAAAATCAGAAAGAGAGAGTCATAAAGTAATAAGTGTTACAAAAATTCTGAAAATATGACTGAGAAGGCAGTAGGTCAGAAAAACAAACTTAGAGAAACTGTACAAGTTTAAATCTCAAAATGGCTATCGTAAGACTGTATTTGAGGTATAGAGGTAGGGAGGTGAGCAGTGTCATAAAACTATGTAAATGGCTGGGAGATGTTAGTAAAACTATACAGGTATTGGTGAAGACTGGTTGTGGGACATAGGATTCTGAATGAAGAGAAATGGTTTGATGATATGGTAGGCTCAAGATAGCAGTAGTGTTTATCCTGTCATTGTACAAGAGCAGATCCATTGATTTAACAGGTGAAGATTTAGTTGTGTTTTAAATAAAGTTTACATTCTGAATGGATTTCAGTGGTGGTGGGATGTGGTTCCATACTTTAGCTACACTGTTTTAATATACTGAGTCACCTGCAGTATAAAATGATTTGGTTATAGTGATGTGATTTTTATCTAGACCATAAAATTCTTTTGGGAGAGTTATGTTGTATTAAGTTGTTAGGGCTGGGCAGTTTTCTGGCTTATAGAGAAGTCTCTGTATTGTAGTTAGCTGTGAAAGAGCTAGGTGATGTGATAGCTCTAATCAGTTTAATTCTCTGTGGCCTAGGCAGTAATGTGTTCTGTTATAGTTTACTGCAAATGCAGCTATTTTATTATAAAATTGCTCAAGTTGGGACAGTTGAGAGACTTGAAGATTATTAACGATTGGAGCAGCACAGAGATGTCAGTACATCTTCTGGCTATGCCAGTGAGATAGCTTTTTACTCCATATAATGTACTTATTTTTGATGTTTTTTTAGCCATGTGTGACATGTGGTGGCCAAATTTCAAATGGTCAGCTATGGTGACACCCAGAAATTTTGTGCAGTTTACTAGTTCTATCATGGTGTTGTTGGCAGAGAAGAAATTGAATACTGTTACTTCGGTAGAGATGAGTTTTGAGGTAAATAGTAGTAATTTATTTTTTTAGGGTTATCCATGTTTCAGTCTGTAAGAAGGACTGTTGTGTGAAGTCTTAAAGTTCATAAAGAGATTTGGCAGAGCAGATTAGGGTCGGGCCATCAGTATGTTGAACTAGGATAGCATTTTTTGCAGCAGTGTAGAGGTCATTAATGAAAATGTTGAGAAGTATTGGGTCTAGTATAAATTCTCCTGGGACACCAAAAGTTACAGGCAATAAGGTGAGGAAATCATTTTTTTCATTTCACTTCTTGTGCTGTGTTTGAGAGGTAGCTATCGAACTTTTCCAGTAAAGAGTTGAGCATTAAGGATGAGAGTTTATGTAAGAGTTCCTTGTAGGAGACACTATTAAAAGCGTTCAGTTAAGTCTAGGAAGATGGTGGAGACTAGGCTTCTGTTATTTCTGTGCCTTTTGACTGTATTCACAAAGTTAAGCAAAGTAGTAGTTGTGCTATGCTAAGGTGTCAGCTGTGTCGAGTTGAAGACAGAAGCTGGTTATCTAATAGATAGTTGAGAAATTGCATATGAATACACTTTTCTAATATGTTTGATAGGAGCAATATAGCCTATAGTTTGAAAGATCTGCTCCACTCTTGGACAGTTTAATAATTTATCAGAATTGAAGCTGGATATGTAGTAAACTCAGTGCTATTTTAAGATATTTGCCATGTAGATTGCCAGGGGCAGTTGTAAGTTTAATTTTTTGAGGTATTTTTTGATGGCATCTGTGAGAACTGGCTGGGAGGAGAAACTCTGAATGAGGTTATTTGATAGAGTAGGGACATCAAAAGCTTGATTAGTCACTGGGTTGGCTAATGACTGTACAGCCTATATAAAATGGGTATTGAATTGGTTGGCTATGGTAAAAAAAAATTTCTGTGTGCTTGATGTTGGCTGTGCTGCTTGTCTTGGATTTAACAGGTTATTGATTGAGTCCTGGGACCGTTATGAATTCTTAGTGTAAATGTTCTGATTGGCTGAGTAACACATTTTCTTATCTTTGGTGATAACTTGTTATGTTATGTTTTTTAGTTGTCTATATGCTAGTGAAGTGGAAACTGTTTTATTTTTTTCCAGACCTTCCATGCTTTGTCTTTTTGTTTCATGAGTTGTTTAATTGTGAAGGATAGCCATGGGGCAAGGTTGGCCTTGATTCCTTTCATTCTGACGGGGACAGTTTGTTTACAACACCTAGAAAAACAATATTGGACTGAAAGACAGCATCATCTATGGGGTGAGTCATCAGCGACTCCTAGTTAAGGAGCTGTAGGGTGTTAATAAATGTGACATCATGAACAGTAGTAGTACGTTTTCTTTCATCATTCTGATGAAGTCTCCTTATGAAGAGATGAAAGCGCTCAATATGTTTCTATGTGGTGTAGTTTGAGTTTTTATTAAAGTGTTTTCGTATGTGGAATGGACCCGTTCATGATTTTTTATTAGTATATATACTTTTTAAATGTTTTAAATGTGACATCATGAACAGTAGTAGTAGTACGTTTTCTTACTAGACTGTAATGATGTGTTTTCGGGCTGTTACTAAGTATTGGTAAGTAATCACATAGGCTGACTGACAGAGTTCCATGGGATGATATTTTATTTGCAGAGGTTATTAGGATCTAGTTGAAGGGCGATTATCTGGCTATTTCTTTGCTGTATCTAGTTGGTGAGGTTATAAATTGATTGAACCTGTACAGATGTATATTATTGGCTGGAGTTTCAGATTGTATGGTTTGCCAATCTAAATATTATGGATTCATGAGGGATTTTTGAAGAGGCCCGGCACAGAATATTTTCCAGTGTTTTACCATTGTTATCTGGAGTGTAGGAGAGGAGAATATTGATAAGAATGAGGGTGAATTTATGTGGTGAGGAATCTGTTAACAGCGTAGAACAGGTATAGGTAAGGAAGGGTGCTGATTTAATTGTGAATGGATGTAGAGAAGTTGAGCATAGAGGGCTGTAAGCAGTATAGAGATAAAAGGAAGGATTAAAGATACTGTAGGGGAAGACATGAGTGATGAATATTTACCTGATTGTAGTATAGGAGAGAAGGTTGCAGAGATGAATGAAGATGGAGTTTAGCTCAGCAATGATGTAGAGGGGAGGAGTATGAGTAGGAGATGATATATTTCAAATCAGTATAGGAGGGAGAATGGCTGGTGGGAATAATGCTACATGTTAGGTGGAAGTAGGCATGAGGTGAACAGAAACAGGACTGTTTCTTTGATAGTAGCAGTAGTAAAGTTGTTTGGGGAGGTATAGGGGTGGGTGTCACGAGTAATAGGAGTATGTGGGAAGTATAATGATTGAATAATGTGGGGGTAGGTGGAAATTGGGGGTACAGTAGGGAAGGGGAGTGAAGCAAAGCCAAGCATAGCAGGCTTTCCACCCTCATGCCATTTATTATAGAGAGCAATCATTTTATAGTTGTTACTCAACAATTAACAAAGAAGCACAACATAGTACAGGTTTTATTTCATTTACTGAATGCAGACAACAGGAAGCTAGGGATGCAAAGCAACTGGCTTACACAGTATACTCTAATGGTCAAGGTTTATGAATTTAAGGTCAAAACAGGTTTAGCAGGAGGTATATTAATAGAGAACCACAGTAGACACTGTATAGAGCTGTATAGAGCAAATTATCAGAACACAGCAGTAGACTGCCAAGCACATTATAAAACCATAACTTAGCAAGCATTCATCAAATTCATCAGTACATCAGAAGCACGTGGTATATACCAAAGCACTGGTAACTGAAATAATATTATACACTTGGTAAAAAGAACAGGCTCAACATACATAAAGCTTCTCCAACTAGAATAAATTTAATACAAAATAAAACACACTACAAAGATGTTTTCATTGTTCTACACAGTCTTATAACAAATAGAGATGTAAAAATACATGGCACATACCTGTTCTGTGAAGGAAGATTGTGACAGAGTGCATGTGGAGACCTAAGTGATGGAAGATTTAGGAGTATATCCTGTTACAGTGACTGAGACTCAAAGGGGATGGGGCACACATGTAACAGCCTACTATCCTACTTGGTCATCAAGCCTACGCTGCTTTGTAACCCACCCTCAGGCCATTTATTGCAGAGAGCAATCAGTTTATAGCTGTTGCACAACAATTAGCAAAGAGGCACAAACTGGAACAGGTTTTCTTTCATTTACTGAATGCAGACAACAAGAAACTAGGGATATGAAATAATGGGCTTACACAGTGTAATCTTTCTAATGGTCACGTGAAAGGACAAGTGGCAGGGACTACTTCTTTGCAGGGAACGTCACAGCAACTTTCCAGCACTGGGCAGGCACTTATTTGATAACTAAAAGTTAATATACAACAAGGCTGTTCAAGTTAAACTTGTTTACATTGCACAATGCTAATATTCTCAGTAAAAACATTTATTCTGTATGTGTATATGGGTCTATATCACATGATTGATGTTGCAAAATATCAAGCCACACAAGACTGGGTTCAAATGGTAAACAGTCTGCAATGTCAGCCATTGAGTATTGCAGCAAGACTGTTTTTAATGAGACTGTGATACAGTGGAGATGAGAGAATTTGCCTTTTTCCCACTGTAGTGCAATCTTGGTGAGTTTGTATATATATAACTAGCAGGGACTTGCACCTCTGCAAAAACATACTGTTTATTTTTCATTTTCAGTATTTAAGAATGTTGACTATTTGGTCTCTATGTTTTGTGGTTTGACATCCTGAAATGATAACATAGCCACCCACTTAGTTTGAGTACATATTGTCTTCTGGGGAGAGTTAGTATTTTTAAAACGTATAGTTTTTACGTTTTTGGTAAAATACAATATAAAACAAACAAGGTTGGGGGTATGCCCTCCACACCCCCAGTGTGCCCCACACACTCCTAACTATATATATATATATATATATATATATATATATATATATATACTAACTCCAGGATTGCACTACAGTGGGGAAAATGGCATATACCTTTTACTTGCCTTACAGTACTCTACACAGTGCCATATATACTAAGTTCAGTTCAGTGAAATGAGATTCAGTGAAATAAGTTTTCAGTAATTTGTGTTTTCAGCAATGTGGTTGGGGTGAAATGAAATTCAGTGAAATGAGATTCAACGAAACAAAGTAGACCCATATATATATATATATATATATAGAGAGAGAGAGAGAGAGAGAGATAACATGTAGTCCTTTAAGAAAGTACAGCAATGTGTGATGCGAGTCATGTGATCAGATGGATTGTAGCACTTGTGAATAAATCTTTAAACTCAAGTATTTCATTCATCATCTACTTTAAGTTAACGTTTCTTTTAGGAATGTCAAAATTTGAATGCGGAATATCTGACAGAAACTGTTTACTTTCACTTTATGCCTATTGTAACCTAGTCATAGATCTGAATTAGGTTGATTTGACAAAAGTTATGGCCATGAATTCATGCTGTTTGACATCTTAGAGGATGCTGTCCTCCAAAAATCTGACCAGTCTTATCCTGAGTGCTTTTTAATGAGCTTTCCTACTACTGAGGTCAGACTCACTGGTCATTAGCTCTCCTTGATGCTTGTGGCACACTCCTCGTGGAATGCATAACAGTTGCACACTTGCAGTCCTCAAGAATCTTCTAGACGGCTTTTGATTTTTTTGAAAACATCTATTAGAGGCTCTGACAATACTCATGATAGTTTCATAAGGATCTTGAGAGATATCCTATCTGGGCTTCTGTGCTTTACATTCCCCCAAATACAAGTAGACCCTTTTCTACCTTCCTCTAGTTAACTGACAGATTAGTCCACCTTTTGCCTTTTTCTTCACTTCCAGTACGGAAACAACTCTGTACATCCTCTCTTTAGTTAAGACGAAGTAAATACAGATTTTTCTTTTTAAACTAATTCATTACCTTTCTTCACTACTTCATTCACTTCTCTTCTTGCTTTACTTTATTCTTTTGTGCACCTAAATAACCTTTGTTGATTATTTTATTCTTCTTGCCACATAATTTTCCATTATTGCATTAGGGCTTTTTACACAATCTCTGCCTTCTTTGTAGCTTATTTGAATTCTTGTTTGTCTATATTCCTGACCCCTACACATCTTACATACCTTCTGCTTTTCTGTAACTGTTTCTTGTTCTGTCTCATTAGCCTCCTGACCTCTTCCACAAATTATACATCTCCTTTTTTGTTACTGCTTTCTTTATCTGTCTGTTATGCCAGATTAGTGTTCTTTTAGTCTTTTTCCATTCTTAATGCTTTCTCCTTTGCATTTCATAGGCTACTCTTAATTCTGTCTCTGTCAAAATCCATTTTGTTTGATTTTGTTGATTTTTTTTGTTGACTTCAGATTACCCAAGTGTCTAACACTGTTTTAAATTGGTAATGATTGTTTGAAAACATAAGGAATGAACAACAATGGACTGATTTTACCTCAACAAAGAAACACTATTTTAAATTGGTAATGACTGTCTGAAAACACAGGGAATGAACAACAATAGATTGGTTTTACCTCAACAAAGTCATACTATAATGCTGTCATTTTACTTAAATGGTGTTCTCACATCCACACCCTGTACTTCTTCTGCTCTGTACATCTATATGGTAGGCATTTTGACCTTTCCAATATGTTTGTAACACCTATGCAAATATTTATTGGTCCGTAATCTTACTTATGTCATTCTCCTTACATCGTTTTTTTATGATGAAATGCTCCAGTTCACTTGTGAAGGTATTGAAATCACACAGCAGAAATGTTCTGTTCTTATTCCATAATTTTGTTATATCAGTAACCAGTTACGTATCCTTCCTTGAAACAGCCAGAGGCCTGTATATACTGTTTATCTGCAGGTTTTCGCCATGCCACTTCCATCTCCCCTCAACACCTAATATTCTCATGGCTTTGCTAATCCCCCAAAACTATCCTTATCCCCTTTATGCTATCCTTCTCTTCTACTTGGCCAGAAATCTTCTATCCTGTTCTGTATTATTACATCTACTTGGCCACATGCACTGTGCCATTTTCTCCCAACTTTATATTGTTATGTAAGTTCACTCTACCACTGTTCTACTATTACAAAATGTTATTTGTCTGAAATTTGTTTGTCTAAACACACATTCTGATCTATCTTTGAATGATTTTTGATATCCTTGTGTTGCCTATATTATGATTATAAAATGTCTGTATGGTGAATTCTCATGTATGTATCTTGTCAATGTTTTATTGTTTTCTCGCTATTCTATGCTCATACAATCACTGTTTTTCTTATTATTGTATGCTAAATGATTCATCACACTATTTATGTATATTGATTACTTTTTCTCTGTATCTTTCGGAGATTTTCTCCCTGGGCCTCCACTGAAAATGGTTTTACACCCAGTCTGACTTCCTTGGGCAACAAAAGAAATACATACATACATGCATACATAACTAACTAACTAACTAACTAACTAACTAACTAACTAACTAACTAACTAACTAACTAACTAACTAACTAACTAACTACATAAATACATAAATAAATA
>NC_056734.1:156284278-156346778 GCF_019279795.1 Protopterus annectens
CACCAAGTTATTTATTAGTCATTGTATCTGACACCTCCTACCACCAGGGAAAATTAAAAAATTTGTAGGGATTTTCAATGACATTTTGGCTATTCCTTCTATGACCTGGCACTATGAAAGGTGATATTGTTTTAGAAGGGAGGTGGTGGTTGGAGTTGGTGGGCTAAATCGGAAAGGCAACAATACCTGTATCATCACCAATTCAACATTCAGTCACACAGGGAGATGAAGACCCAACTCTATGATCAGAATGAAATGGAGACAGCTGACCCAGTCCCTTTTGGATGATTTGTAAGCTGAAAATGTAAAGGTCTGTCAGGCATACCTTGCAACAAATTAGGGACAAATTCAGAAATAATCAGGGGCACTTTTAAAATATTAGTACTATTAGCTGAAGACATTGACAGAATACGATAATATGAATTAATATACATTTTCTAAAGTAAAGTAGCCTAAAACTCCAATTGTTGTCATTATTTATTATGTGTAATTCACCATCTTTTCTCCAAAAGTCACCAGTTTTAGGAGAGATTAAGAGGGACAGAGCTAACATTTGAGTGACAATCAATGACATCCCTGAAAATAAGGGACAGCTGAGAGATATATTGTAAGATAATCACTTTATTATGTAGTGAGGAGGTTAGATGCATGCTTAATGTGCACTGATCCTTTAGCAAAGTCATAAACAGATGGATACATACACACACACACACACACACACACACACACACACACACACACACACACACACACACACACACACACACACTACTCTTATACAAAAGAATAGGTATATATTTTTAACTACAACTTTCAATTCCATGGCTTGAATTAATCTTGGTTCCAAGAAGGCTTTGGGATGATTTGTAAGCTTAAAGTTTAAAGGTAATTTCATTACTGATTGCCACAGTCTCCTAATGTATCAAAAATAAAAAACATTGTGGTCTGAGGGTGCAAAGTTTTAAGAATGCTGGTCGGGAACTGGCATGGTTGGTAATGATAATGTTGGCAGAGTTGACCCCCCCCCTGAGCAGCTAATGACTGGTTGGTATAAAAGTTGACACAAGATTCAGTAGATTAAGTGAATCACCCTGCCTCTACCTTTCCTCCTAAAAATGTGGTTATTAGAAAGTGGAAGATGGAAAGAATCAGCCTGCAGCAATGTAGGTGATTGCTCAGACATTTAAACATTTAAATATTTGCTTACTAGAATATTTTATGCCAACACTGCATTACCAATACGTATTATTTTTGTATGTCAAAGGAAATGTAGAGAGTTGTCTGAGTGGATTAATTATCCTTAAAATTTTTGAGTTTTATGTTTCAAGTTTTAGATGGATTACTACTGGAGTGAATGTTAAAAAAGTAAAATGAAAGTTATATTATGTGTTTATGCCTTCATTGATGTGGAAAATGTTAATTAAACATATATTGGGAAGACATAAAAACTAACACATTATATTCTTATTAAAAAAAAAAAACTGTGATATATACAAAACCATTTTGATGTTTGATCACATTCTGTAAAAAGTGATTCTGGTCACTAAGGCATTTCTCTCATGTTTAGATGAGCATTGCACAAGACCCATCGAATGGACCGACCTAACAAAAGAAACTGATGGTGAAGTAACTTGCCAAGGATCATATCATATAACATTTCAGTTTTTGGATTGCATTTTAGTTTCACTGCAAGGTATATTAAATTTAACTAATTAGTATTTATGTATTTATTTATTTATGATGTATATGTATATGTGTGTATGCATGCATGCATTTACTTATTGCTTGGTAAACATGTTGACAGACTGATAGAAGAACCTTTTCAGCCATTTATCAGGCCATAGATACCCAGTGTTATCTTTCCCTTATTTTCTCTCATTATCCTAACTCAAGAGTGTTAGCAACTGTCCCCAAATCCATTGGCCTAATCTGTTCACTTGTTCTAAAATAAATTTAATCAACATTTCAGAAAGACTGATTCAAACAAACGAATAAATAAATACAATAAAAATAAGAAAAATGCACTGCAAAATCTGTTTAAACAGTTTAAAGAGAACATGAATTTGGGGTACTCTATTGCTGTATCATTAATGGTAAGTACAAAAAAAACATGCATTCAGTGCATAGTATCTGTTTATTGCTTAGCTTTCTCCATGGTGTTGTCAAAATGTCAGGAAGTTTGTGTTTTTGATTTGCACATCCTCACTATGTTTCTTTATTTGTTACATACCACAGAAGAAAGCTAATACCGGTTTGGGGATTTGTTCTTTTATAATGAATGTTAAAAAATGACTACATCTAATTCTACTGTTTCCAGTTATAAAAGGTTTAGATGTAGAATTTTGTTGAAATGTGCATATTAAATTAATTGAGACAGTAAGCATTTAGTATCCATAGAGACAAATCTAACAATGAAATAATATTGCAGTTCATAAAATCAGCAGGGCTTTTTTATAATTGTTAAATGAATAATGAAGCTTGCACATGTATGTGTGAGGAGCAAGGTCAGTATTTGCGGGCTTGCATGAGTTTATTCCCACTTACACTAAGAGTCTCCGCAGTAAATGTCCTTCAAGTTCTGGATAAGATTTATAAGCAAGAAGCTCTGTTGATTATTTTAATATTCAACAAATAGTAGAAAATATCATGATTTTGTGCTTGCCGTGTGTTGTGCATGACAACTGTATGCTTTGAAAATGGACAGGAAGTTTGCTGTGTTTTTTCCATTTTTTTCCCTCTGCTTCATACTTGCCAACTAGGAATGCAACAAGCACAATGTTCTTATAAATAAGTCATGAGATGGTCAAATTCACATTCTCTTTGCAACTGACAATTTTCTGAGTAAAAAAGTGTTGTTATTGGCAAAATGTATAAAGATCCCTCCAAAAACAGAGTTAGAAAAACACTTGCAGGTGGCATTCATACTCAGAGACTGCATAAATGTGCTAAGGGGCTGAGCAAATACTGGCACTTCTTAGATATGCAATTTGCATGTATAACATTTATGAGACTCTGCCCATTGGAACCGTGTAGAGCTAAAATTTATGCAAAGCAAAGAATGCGTGCAGAAACATTCTTGCACAGATACAAAGGATGAGCACTCGTGCAGTTCTGTAACATTGCAAGTTTGTGAAGTAAGCAGTGAAACACAGTCCTGTATAATTATCACGTGACTTGGCTGCACTTAGTGGCAAAAGTAAGCAAATAAATCTACTGTACCAGCATCCTTAAGATAAATGTGTTCATTAGGGGACAACTATGTATTTAGTATACAAAGAGTGGAAAGAGGTGGATAAGACGTAGGTAAGGAAAGAAAAGACAAGCGAAAGACAAAAAGATAACACAGAGGGCTGAGCATAAGAAATGGAAAAGGAAGGTTTAACCTGTTTTTGTGTGGAATGGGAGCTTTTTTCTATAATATATGAGGAAAAGAAGGGAAGAATATAGGGAAGCAAAGGTAAGGATGTCAAGTAGGGAAGATTTAAGGGTGAAGACAAAAAAGGTACAACACTACAGACAGATTGGGTGGATGACCACAACATAGGCAGGATTCACAAATGGAGTGGAAGACAGCCAGACAGACATAGGATGGACAAATAGTGACTGTGAGGATGTGGGACAATGCATAAGTCATGGTATAACACAAAAGGATAGGTACACACAGGAAGGTGGATAGGAAGGGGACACAGGGACAAGGGATCAGGCACATGTCCAAACTGGACTCATGTTAGGGCTGAGAGTGGTTGCGGTATCAGAGGTGATTGAAAAGCTAGTCTTCAGCAGCTTGATGGTCAGAGTATACCAGTTTAGTGAATCTTATTTTCACTGCAGGAGATGGTGTAATGGGCACTACCATCTCTTCAGCACTCTCTCCACTGCAGCCACAACCACTGACTGCATCCGTGGCTGGTCAGATAAGGATACTCATCTCAGGCTACCTGCTGGAGAGCAGCATCTGCTTCTGCCAGATGAGATAGTCCTGGGATGCACAGCATGTGGGGGTCATGCATAAGCTGCAGGGCTGGAATGCAGCAGAGGTGCCATTGGCTGTTCTGGGCCTACAGACTGAAGCAAAATGAGAAGAAAGCAAACAATGAATACAATGAAAATGATAAAAATATGAAATGAAAGCTGAGGAATGAAAGGACAGTCACATACAAAGGCAGGGTGCTATGCACTCAGACCTCCTATGGAACCTGTACCTGTTGATGACAATGTTATTCTGCAGTTTCATGTTGAAAAAAAGGACATTTTAGCACAGTAGATGAGTACAGGGATATAGGCCATGAAATATTCTACCCATACAGCGTCCCTCCTTTCAAATTCATTTAGCTGACATTAAGCCTGCTGGCCTGCAATGGCTGCACCAGTCATCAAGAGAAGGAAATTGTAGATGCCCCTCCTCCCCAGTTGTCAGTCAAAGGGCAGTAGTGACATGGCAAATGGACATACTATGGAACATTACCTGCAGAGGATGTGTACCTTGTTGTGTGCATAAGGATATGGTGGGATACGTCCTTGGAAGATGTGGAATACACTAATAATCGGGTGCTAAAAATATTAAAAATTAAATATGCATGCAGTAAAATCTATGTAGACAGCCACAGTATGAAACGGGAACACCAGGACAGAATACCCACTCATTTACATAGTATAAGGGTGAGATAAGAAGTTCAATAAAATAGAAAGGAAGCTGTCTTAGAACATTAGAGGTACAATAGTAAATGCATAGGTAAAGACTTAGTAAATTACTCTGAAGGTGTCCTCATCACTTCTGCCACCCACTGGGCTAGTCTATCTGTCTGCCTTCTGTGCATGTCATCATAGCAGAGACTGTATTGTTGAACTGATGTAGGGATAGCAGCTGCTTGGCTGAGGTCATCGGCTAACTCATTCCAGATGTCCACTTTCTTAAATGGTTGTAGCTGGGCAGCCTCCAGTTAGTCCTTGTACTTTTGTAAGAAAAGGTTAGGACAGATTTTTGTTTGTTTTGCACATCCACCTGGGAGCTGTGTGCCCTGTGTCTTGAAGGAAGCTATAGTAACACTCCAAAGTTGACATGCAAAATGACAGTACTTTTCAGAAAGTATAACAGATAGGATAGGAACCACACATTTAACACAATGGCAGGTACGTCACTTTACTATGAGGTTACAATTTATTGCATGAAGCATGGCTAATCACATGCACAAGTTAAAAGAAAGTGTGTTCACACCAGATAATGCTCATTCATGGAAGTTTGAAATTGAGCACAACATTGTAGAGCTGTGCGCATGAAGGCAGTACTGTGATTCAAAGAGCTATTTGCCAGAAAGCCTCTTTTGCCAATTAACTTTACAAACTGAGGTAAACAAGAGAAAATTCTGAATGCATTGTCATTTTATGCTTCTTTGTTTGCCAAAGTAAATGCAAACAGATAAAGTGAAACTTGATAAACATCAGGTAAAAGTGAATTTATGCAGAACATTTCCTGAACTGTAACATCGGAGGGCATTGTGTGTGATATGGCAGGAAATAAAACACTTCTGCAACATTGGATGGTAACCTGCATCTAGTAATACAAGCTGCCACTCAAGCATTACTGTGAACCAAGTCACCTATCTGTCTATATATATATATATATATATATATATATATATATATATATAGCTAGTCACACACACACACACACACACACACACACACACACACACACACACACACACACATATATATATATATATATATATATAGAGAGAGAGAGAGATGTATAGCTTTATATCTATATTCCATTGATAGATAGACAGACAGATAGATAGATAGATAGATAGATAGATAGATAGATAGATAGATATAGATATATTTAGATAGATAGAAAGACATGCTTCAAAAAAGATAAATATGTCTCTCTTTGCCATGGCCCCTGGCAGTAGAAATGCACAGAGCCATGGTGCACTGACAGAAATGAATCTAGTGACACACAACTTGATATACTTTGCAGGCCAACATCCCCTCCCTTCAGCATTAGTCATTGTACACATGCACACATACTATACAGTCACAAGCTACTGTACAGCAACATTCATATGGGACAGAGCACCACTGATACACACACACACACACACACACACACACACACACACACACACACACACACACACACACACACACACACACACACACAAGCTGTCACTATAGAAAACCTGGACAGAGTCATATAGTGCTACTAGACACAGTGATGTAGGGTGGAGTATATGCAATGTTCCAAGTGTTATTAGGAGGTGTAATAGCTGGTAACATTCACTGAGTTACTCCTAAGGTCAACATGTCCCAGCTGTACAGGAAAATACCTAGGAATGATAATTTCATACTTCAGGAAAACCGTATCCTTACTGATGCCCTTATGATTTACTGCCAAAGTTTCTTCGGTAAAGCGGGCTCTTAAACAGGCAGATTGTGCTAAGGTGTAGAACTAAGTGTTGGCAGATATAAACACCATGGGAGGGTGGAGCTGCACATTGGCATAGTGGAGGAAGGGAGCAAATGACCTGGTGTCCCATGCCAGGAGTAAAGCCCAACAAAAATGCCATTGCTCATAATGCCACTGGTTGGGGTCCTTCCACACAGCAAAGCCTGACACCTGATTCAGAGTTTGATGATTTTGAAGGTGATAACGATGGCAGAGGCACAATCCAAGTTAATTTGGATACTGCTATTTTGAACTGACCTGCATGTATGTTCACAGCTGATATAGCAGGTGAGTATGTTCATTTGGCACTGGGGCAGTGGGGCAGTTACTACATTCATCTATGGATGAATATCCAACAGGTACATCAGGATTATCACTGGGCTTGAAACACACAGTCACATCACATGTTATGCATCACCCAATGCATGTTGCTTACATTTACCTGTACTACTACTACTGCATGTACAGGTGTATACATATGCATGGGTAAAACAGCAAACAATGGTTTATGGTTTGTCGTTTGTTCGCAGATCTGTCAATAATGGCACTAGTGGTGTTAAGGTATGGAGCAGGACCACAGGTTGATGCTGGCAATCTTGAGGTAGCTGATGATGATAACTCCAATACGCTCATGATCATGTCATAATCTGAGATCAGTGGCATGCATTCAAAAGGTGTACTGGCAAGTAGTCCACTGCGACAGTGGGGTGAAGACTCTACCACGGCTAATGCTGGCCCACAGTACATGGACCATGGGGACATGCTGTCACCAGATAGGTGGAATCCCCCAAAGCCCCAGATGTCTATCAGATCCACACTTTGAACCTCTGGAGGAGGACAGGACATTGATAGATAACAAAATATCCACTGTACAGCCTGTCCCCAGGGTGTCTGATGAACTCCATGTTCATATTAGGCTTTAAAGACACATAAAACATTGTCTACATGGCAGCAGATGTGTCAGGACATTGCCCAGGCACAAGATACTGCTTCTGTGTTTAACATAAAGATGGCGAGATTCTTGCAAGGTACAGATGAGGATAATTTGCAGCACTTTTCAGCAATATATGAAAATGGTGGAGGACAAGAACAGTGATATGATGATTGTCCTGTGGAGCATGGCTGCTCATACAGCATTCATGGTTACCTCCGTCCATATATTTTTGAGGACATAGCAGACACACACGGAAGGGAAACCTCTGTGAGGCACGTTGAGTTTGCATGTGTGGACACCATGTTGGATGTGCAACAGGGTGGCTCATTCTGCTCCAGCATCGCTTGATGTGCTGCTCTACATGAGTCAGTGTATTGAACATTGACAAATGTCCCAGTTACACAGTACAAGATAGCCACTATCAAGGGGTCATGGCAGCCTCACATAGGTCATACCACTCTAGCAAGTCAAGATAACACTCAGGTGATAACACCCATTTCTGCTCCTGTGGTGACTCAATAACTGTATCATCTGAGGGTATTATGTATGATGCAGTTCAGATGTAAACTGCATACTCCATGGCTTACATTTTCTGACCACCCCGAACAGTAACAGATACAGGGTTATACCTGCAGAGGTGAAATAAAATATCCTTTGCATAACCACGAAGAACTCAAGAAAAAAAAAATCCTACCTGGGAAGAGGAAAGAGAAAGAAATACTTACCTATTGAACAGAAAGGAAAAAAAAGAAAAATCAACTTTCCAAGAGAAAGGAAAGGAAAAAAAAAAAAAAAATATGCTCATAACTAAGGAGGACAAAAACAGTTTTGCTAATTACAAGCCCTCCATATGCAAAGGTAGAACCACATAAATTATACAACACAGCACATTTTCACATGCGTGGTCAAATTGCATTTGCATATAAGGCTGCAGTACCTGTGGTCAAACATGGTCTGTTGCACAATGCCACCTACAGCTCAAGCTCCCCCTCTCCCGCTGGTGTGCCTAACACTGTGTGTTCCTATCCAATGGCATTTGTGCAAATGATGACAGCTGTGACCCTATCAACTAATGTGGGACTGCTCGATACACTTATTGATTTGGCACTGATCAGCACAGCCTACAGTATACATTACATTTGCCAGGTTTTATTTTTGTAACTTCACACTGTCATACAATTTTCATCAAGGCTGATAACTGAGGACCAGCTGCTTCACCTGCACCTGGACAGCTGTGTGTCAGCACATGTCTGTCTATGAGGGTGCTGTGCTGCAGCCATCAGCTGGATGGTGCCACTGTCCTCACTGCTGCTATATGGGAGACAGGTGCATGACCAGTTGTGGGTTCTGCTGGCAGTGGTGGTGGTACTGATGGACCGGATCAATGCAGAATCATATTTGGCAGAATGCAGCATGCAATAAACATTTGCATGCAGTGATTGGGTTATACTGCAGAGTCCCTCAGTAGCTGTCCAGGCAAAGGAAATTGTCTTTTAGGTATCAGTCTTCAGCACCTCCTTAAGGATGCCATAATGGTGTCAAAGTGGGGGAACCTGGAATGGGGCTGGTTATATATTATATTTTTCTGTTTTATATGCAATTACCTATGGGGATGTGTGGCTACTTATTCTACACTTACTAAGTGTCCATGTGTTATCCACCCTAGTAAGAAAAGGCAGTAGAGGGAAATTGTTTTTAAAAGTTTGGAACTTTGGGCAGTACCAAGAAGCTGGGCTGAGACTTTGGTGATGCAGCCACATGCATCACATACTAAATGGCAGTAGATGGAATAGTAGCCTTTCCTATTGTATCTTTTCTCCTTCTTTACTGAGCACCTCAGGGAAACAAGCCAGATCATAAAAAAGCAAGAATGGTGGTGGTCACTTCCTATGGTGCCTGTGGAAAATAGATATGCTCATCCATACAGGATAGAATAAATTCAGGAAACTGTTACAGTGTCCTAGAGGTCAAAGCCTGGGAGCTAACCAGTCTGTCCCCTGTCTATCTCTGTAAGGTACCTGAGGCAAGTATAGTGAGAGCTATATATACTTTGGTAACCACAGCGGTAGGCCATCCATGCATTTCATGGGCAATATAATTGCAGTAAAGCCCTATCTCCCCACAAAACTGGGCAAAAAACACCTGTTCATCAAAACTGTAATACATTAAACATTGTTAGTACACTTATTCCATAGGTGTTGTGTGTCACAAGGTGTAAACATTGTTATGTGTTGTGTGTCACAAGGAGAAGCAGGTTGTGAGCAGCCATTGCAATGAGAGTTTCAAAGCAGGAAATCGCAAAGCTAGCTGCTAGTCTAAGCATACTTGCTGACTGCAAAGTCTACAGAAATGGTAATATCTGCCCTTTTCTTTATTTAATTATTTTTATTTATTTGTTTATTCTTTGTTGACCAGGTTAGTCCCATTTGGCTACTAGCCTCTTTGCAGGGGCGACCCGAATATATTATTAGGGGGAATTTGGCCAGGGCATCGGGGAACTTTACCAACTTGTCATTTTGAGTGGGAACCATTTTGCAGTAGCACTTCCTGTTTCCATTCCTGGCACAGAGATAGCCTGGAGAAACAGGGAGGCAGATGGAGAGGGAAGGAGATAATACAGTGGTGAGAAAAATGGAGGAGAAACCAAATATTGAGACCAGAGAATGTGTGCAGGATTCGGAGGAGATGTTTCAAAGAAATCTGCTTGGTGGAGATGAGTCAGCAAATAAGAAATGGAGGAGAAACCAAATATCGAGACCAGAGAATATGTGTGCAGGATTCAGAGTATATGTTCCAAAGAAACCTGCTTGGTGGAGATGAGTTAGCAAATGATAGATGTATAATTACAATCTTCCAGTCAGGATGGTTGTGGAAGGATGTACATAAAGGAATGGTGATGTAGAGTGAATCAGAAAATGAAGGAGATGTTTCCTCAGGGGAAATTATGGAGAAAACACAAAAGGAGGATTCAGAGACAATCTGAAGAATAGTGGTGATATGGAAAAGAAAACATATGTAGAGAAAGTAAAAGAAGGCAAAAGGAGAGGAGCAGAATAGAAAGCAGAAGAAAATGAAAAACGGAAGTATGTGGCAAGGATTCAAAGTAACAAAGACAAAGAAATGGACAGGTATGAAGTGTGGGACAATTTAATAGATCCTTTGGGTGTAAAAGTACATGAGGTAAGAGCATTTATTCTTATTAACAAAGAGACATTTTGTGACATTATATTTGAGACCATTTTTTCAATGGAAAAGTTTCTTGGAGAATATGAAAAAGATAGAGTGTAACACGTGGAATCTTTATGTGATAAAAGCATTTAACAGTGAAGCAAAAAAGAAAATTCCTGTACAATTTCAAACAGTGGTGGAAAGAGAGACTTTGAAAGGACATTTAAAAACTTTATGTAAAAAGAAGTACTGGGCATTGCAAAAGTTTATGACAAAATCAGTTATGGAGTGGTGGATGGGATTGTAATATTTTGTTAAAAATAGAAAGAGAAAAAAGTATACACATATCAAGCATGATAAATGTGAAGGGGAATACTGGTGCCATGAAAAACCAGGGATAACCAAAAACATCTTTTTTGTGGAAAAGAACGTTATTTGATAAGTAACTGTGACAAAAGAAAATGTTATTTTTAAGAGAAAATGGGACATAATGCAAAAAATGTTAATTGAAATGTTATAAATGTAACAAAATTTAACATTTATAGATAGATTGCAAAACTGAAAATAAGTGTAAGGAAAAAGAAAGAGAAGAAAATAAACAAATAGATGACATTTTAGAAGTAGAAGAAATACAAGAAAAATTAGATGAGAAAAAAATAATATAAAGGACATAGAAAAAGGTTCTGAAATAAGTGATGAAGAAGACATAAACTGGGAGATGGTAAAAGAAAAAAGAATTATATTGGTAAAATGATAAAAAAAAGAAAAAGAAAATTTAAATGGATAAGTATAAAAGAAAAAAGAAAGGAAATACATGACAAAGAATGTATGAAGCTGATGATTAGGGGTTGGTATAATAGATAAGACCCGGGATCATACCTCTCAACCTGGAAACATCAAAAATCTGGACAAAGCCCATGAAAAATAGGTACAAATCTGTACGCTGATTAACATCTAATTTGCATATGTACTTATGTAACCCCACTCACTCCAATGGAATTGTGGGATACCAACTTTCAAACACAAACTGAAGAGCAGACACCCAAAATATGGCACAAGATTTCCCTTGCAGCCATTCCAATGTCCCATTACCTGGCTATTTTGCCCCATTTACCATAAACACTAATGTGTGCATACTGCTTTACTTCTATAATGATTAGTTGGATTTTATTTTTACATTTTGCAGCACAACAATGCACAAACACTAACAGACATCTGCTAAACAAAGCAGCACTGTCTCACCATGAAAATAGACTTGGCATTAAAAATTCTCTGCCCTTGAAACTCACATTCATTGAAACAGCATTGAAAGCCACACCACATCGAAAGAAAATGCATCTGGCCAGTGCTGGATAAAAATTACCTTTTGGCTGTTTTCAAATCATTGGCGCCTTGCACACAAAACAAGAAACATACATGTGTTCTTTTCTTTGATACACCTTCCTGACTTTATTAAGTTATATTCCTTGTATAATACAGCACACCTGTTTGACAGAGCGCATTTTAAAGTTATTATTTGAACATTTTTCCGGTAGGCTGTACTATAGGCAATGAAACAAAATGCATGAACCAGTAATGACAACTGCTCAGTTCAGAACATTTCCATCATAAAAGTCTATTTCCACACCCACACTATAAATAGAATGACAGTAGTGTAAGCCATAGGCATCGTGCACAGCTTCTCACACTTATTTTCAATTTCAGTTTTTTTTTTTTTGTGGGTGGGGGGGGGGCAAAAGGTCAAAAAACAGGGACACGTTTTAAACATTGTTTGCATAATTTTGGAAAGTTGCTAGAATAAAATGTTGTGTTACCACCATGCGTTTCACTGGCAAGTGTTAAACCCAGGACCCTATGCACTACAGTCAGAGCAACATACCACTATGCCAAATCAGCAGTTTCCTGAACAATAGGAAGACTGAAACTTAATGGCTATCATTCAGTGAATTCATTTCTCACTTCTCACCATAGCTCTCAACCTCTTAGCACAAAAAACCTGGACAAAGCCAATAATGGGGGAATTCAAATTCAGTTCTCACTTTTCACCATAGCTCTAAACTCTTAGCACAACAAATCAAGACAAAGCTCACAAATGGTGATGGCTAGAGACTTTAGGCTCTTTTTACCCTGTACTAATGGTACAGGGTTTGAGCCTCAATGCCTCTAGTCACCAGGTGTATTAAATGTGGGCATTTACACACACATGCACACTCTTTTGAAATAATTGCATTCATTAAAAAATATCAGTACTAGCTTTAAGGATGCTGCTTCCATCAGTAGGTATTAGACACACACACACACACACACACACACACACACACACACACACACACACACACACACACACACACACACACCTTCCTGACTTTATTAAGTTATATTCCTTGTATAATACAGTACACTTGTTAGAGCATATTTTAAATTTATTGTTTGAAAATTTTTCCAGTAGGCTGTACTGTAGGCAATGAAACAAAATGCATGAACCAATAATGACAACTGCTCAATTCAGAACATTTCTATCATAAAAGTCTACTTCCACACCCACACTATAAATAGAATGACAGTAGTGTAAGCCATAGGCATCTTGCACAGCTTATCGCACTTATTTTCAATTTCAGTTTTTTTTTTGTGGGGGGGGGGGACAAAAGGTCAAAAAACAGGGACACATTTTAAACATTGTTTTTATAATTTTGGAAAGTTGCTAGAATAAAATGTTGTGTTACCACCATGTGTTTCACTGGCAAGTGTTGAACCCAGGACCTTATGCACTACAGGCAGAGCAACATACCACTATACCAGATCAGCAGTTTCTTGAAAAATAGGAAGACTGAAACTTAATGGCTATCATTCAGTGAATTCAATTCTCACTTCTCACCATAGCTCTCAACCTCTTATCACAAAAAACCGGGACTTTAGGCTCTTTACACACACACACACACACACACACACACACACACACACACACACACACACACACACACACACACACACACACACACACACTCTTTTGAAATAATTGCATTCATTAAAAAAATTCAGTACTAGCTTCAAGGATGCTGCTTCCATCAGTATTCAATACCTGTGTCCACAGCATTTTTAATACAGATTATAACAATTTATATTGATATTTAAATTCAGTGTACTGTGAAGAGAAATACACACATTTAGAAAGCACTAATAACTAGTCTTTCACCATACAAATGCACCCTCTATTATCAATCTGTGTGTCTTTCTCTATTTATCTATCTATCTAGGTGTCACATACACAAAAATGTTGTACATACCTTACATAGTAAGACACAGATCTAGAAATAAGCAATTTTAGTGGCCCCTAAGCTTTGCTATTTAAAATATATAAAATACATCTGTAAAATGTGTTATAAAAGGGTGATGGCCATAGTGCTAACATGTTTCTTATGAACTCTTCTTTTAAAATCAACCCCTGGCTTCACTGAGTACTGTCCACTAATCTTTTATGCTGGCTAAAAAACAAATTTTATACCATCAACCTCCATTTGCCAACTGCATGAACCTAATCAGGTAATCACTTAGACAATGCTTTGGGGCAATTAAGAATTTGGCTAGGCTCCTCACTGGTCTCCTAAACCATGTGCCTAGTAACTATCACTTGCTGTCTAATAATGTATGTCCAAATCATTGTCTTCCAGTTGTATCAAACTTCTTTGTTGAGCTTTGAAGTCTTTAATTATTTTTCTTAGATTTACACACACACACACACACACACACACACACACACACACACACACACACACACACACACACACACACACACACACACACATACCTTATGTGATTCCCCCTGGCTGCTGCTGATAAATCCATTTGTTCCTGCTCGCATTTACTGCTGCTTGCCCTGCCAATAATCCATCCGTTGTCACTGCTGCTTGCACTGCCGATAATCCATCCATTGTTGTTCCCGCTCGTATTTGTAGCCAGCCGGAAATGATGTGTGCACAAGCTCCTTGAGCTCAATTCCGACTGGCTGGTAGCCCTGATGGAGCTGATATCATCGCACACGTGATGATGTCAGCTCCAACAGCGTGGAAATTGAAAAAAGTAAATACAACAAAAGAAAAAAATTGGAAATGAAGGGGTGCCGCTCGGGAATCATGGCACCCCTTCATTTGGGCCCCAAAACTCGGTAAAAAACAAGTAATTCGGTATGGTTAAGAGGTATGCCCAGGATTCATTAACACCTGCACGACATGCAGGAATAGTGCAGCAGCTGCTGCACATAATATGTCCGCCGAGCGATTCAGTACAGAGCTCCCGGGATGTACACGAGCACTCCTACACTATTCCTGCACAGACACCACTGCCTTATGCTAATTACCTCATTTGTTGGTGAAAACCATGCAAATGAGGTGAATTAGCGATTCAGCAAGCAGGCAGGTGTTCGTGCAGGAATAGTGTAACCTGCAGAAATGTATTCAGTTACTAGCTGAATACATTTCTGCAAATAAGAAAACTGAGGCATGACAGCCTCAAATAAAGCATGCATCTATTTAGTAGGCATGCCAATGGCCAAATATATGGCCATTGGCATGAAAAATAGTTTTAATTTTTTAAAATAAAACTTTTTTTGGCCAATCTTGGTTGCTTAAGCATAGTGCAGTGGCATGCAAATGTGTCATGCCGAAAATAAAAAAAGGGGAGGAGAATTAATTTTGAGAGAAATCTGCATTATGCCATTATAGTCAATGGCATGCAGAATGAAAACAATACCAGGGAATACTGGTTGCTAAGAGGAAAGGCTCAGTGTAAGTGTGGTAGCTCAGGAGTAAGGCAGTGGTGTATACAAATGAGGGGATTTATGCTGAATCACAGATTTCTTCTAAGTGTCAGACTGCACCTAACTGCATAGGTGCTGTAACACCACAGTATAGCCAGGAGGAGCAGCTAACAAGAAATGGGTGTGTGTCATGCTTGCTGTAAGCACATTGGAGCTCAGTGGCCCATGTTTGCCCTTAGCTAAGCACAGCTAAGGAAGGGGGTGTGTCTGAGGCTGTATTTTCCTATTCCATGAAATGCAGAGCGTGTTTGTGACCAGGGAGGGCCAGTTCTGCTTAAAAGTGTTTACTTCAGCTAAACAGGTGTGTGAGGTGCACACCAGGCCTTAAAAACAAAACACAGGGGATAGCAGAACTGTTTACATTTTAGCACCGGGAATGCATGGCGTGCATCAGGGCTTACACGAGGAGGAAATGGGAAGGGGAAACTGCAGAAGGAAGGCAATCAAGGAGAACTACCATAGCTGGCAGTTGGAATGTATCCGAATCAGCCAATTACACAGGCAGCAGCCGAGCACACTACTATAAACTATGCAAACACCTTTCAGTCTGTTTTTTCCCACACACTGTACACCACTGGTGTACACATTCGGATGAATTTTAAACTAACAAAGCTAACAAAACATGTTAGGGGCTGATCTTGCTTTGGTCTATCAGCATGTGCTAGAGACTGAGGGTGGTGAGGAGGATAATACTGACAACCAGCTCAGATTAAGCTACATGATCTGAAGATAGTAGAGCGCTACAGGGTGGACAAGGACATACTTCAGCAACTTTTTGAGCTGTGCCGGCCTCTTCTCAGACCCAGAACCAGCAGAGGGGAACCTATCCCAGTGGATACCAAGGTATGTATAGCCTTAAGGATACTAGCTACAGGTACTTTCCAAAGACCAACTGAGGATAGGACCAGTAATATGCATCTCTTCCACCTTGTAGCAGAATACCCAGAGGTACTGGGTGCCATAGACTGCACGTACATCCACATCAAAGCACCACCTGGCGGCCAGGGTAGGGTCTACCTAAACCGCAAGGGGTTCCACACAGTCCATCAACTGCCAGTTTGTGTGTGATGCCCAGGGCATTATCATGAATGTTTGTGCTGGCAGGCCTGGAAGCTATCATGACTCCCACATCTGGCATTTGTCACAGATGTACTGGGACTTTGCCAGTGGGGACATCCCATATGGTCATCTGGTGGCGGATGCTGGCTACGCACTGGAGCTGTGGATGATGACACCCATCAGAAATGCACACACACACACACCCACACAAGAATGCCATAATGAGGCACATGCACAAACCAGTAACATTATAGAGCATTATAGAGCATGTGTTTGGGATGCTCAAGTCATGGTTCCACTGCCTTGACATATCTGGTGTAGCCTTGCACTTGTTCATAGTATGTGCCATGCTACAAAATATGATCCTGTGAAAACAGCTGCAGCAGGAACAAAACGGGGAAGGGCTGTACAGCCTCCCACCATTGCCAAGGTCTCCACAGGCACAGAGGGACAGTGTAGGCAGATAGAGGTGTGCCCTGTATGCCCTGGCCTTGGCAAAGAGGCAATGCATAGCACATACACTGGCACTGTAGGACCCAAGGGACTAATCTCTCTCTCTGACTTGCACACACAGTAAAATTTATTTTATTTTATTTATTTAACATTTGTTGACCGGGAATGTCCGACTAGGTTCCACAGAGCCTGTTTTCAGCGGAGGCCCGGGGAGAAATGCTCCAGATGCATGTCTTTGGAATGTGGGAGGAAACCGGAGTACCCAGAGGAAACCCACGCGAACACAGGGAGAACATGCAAACTCCACACAGAAGGCACCCCAGCCGAGAATCGAACCAGAAAGCCTCTTGCTGTGAGGCGACAATGTTAACCACTGCACCACTGTGCCGTAAAATGGATGCCAAACAACACACCACTTATACCCTACCATGTATAGTGAGTGTATGTGTGCATCCAACATAGTCACCCCTCAAGCACCATCCTCACAACAGCCTCAGGCACAAAGTAAGTCAGTCTCCAAAATTAATGAATGCAGTGGAATGTTCTGTTAGCATATCTATGGTATTGATTAAAGCATGCAAGGGAATGGGGTGGCTTACTGGGATAGCAGCAGACAACTGACAGCTTTGTGGGACAGCAGGAAGTGTATTCCCAGTACTGGCCTACCCACAACATGCAGTACCAGCCTAGTTGACAAATGCCAAATACCTGGGGGTTCACAGGTCACATGCATGGATGTCAAAGTGGGTGTCCCATACTTAACCCCAGCCTCACCCAGCAGATCAGCTGTGGATAACCATACAGAAATGCCTGGCAAAAGCCCACATATGGTGACATCCATGAAATCCCCACCCACAGACTTTTACACAGTGATATCACAGCAGGTCTGGCAGTGGCAGTATATCTTTGAAAGTTAAGAAGTCTGAAACTACAAATGTCTATGCCAGAACAATCTGACCTGAGGTTGATACTGCTATGCCTGTACTCTGAAAGATAGGGCACACCACTATGCTAAATAGGACCAAAATGTTAAATAAATATCAGCACAGTCTCTTCAAATGTGTATTGCATACAGATGTGTCACCCTCTCCATAGTCTCATAGAAATGTAGTGACATGTCCCTAGCCTTAAGCAGCATCCAGCCTTCAACTAAAGTGATGGCTCAACACAAACAGAAAGCAATTGCCAGTAACACCCACAGTCAATTTACTGGTGCCATCCCATGGTTGTCCACTGCTGGCAGCCTGAGAACATATGATCATCAGAATGCACTTTCTTGCTACAGATGGCCTACATCCGTCACACCTGGCCTACAGGCCTGTGGGAAATGCCCATGCCTCACCCACAGTGCCCTGTTATGGAGTGTCATGGGGTCCATAACAGCAAGATAACACAGTCTAAAAAAGACAAAGAAAGGCCATGCTGCTAACTGCTAAGAGAAAACCTGCCAATGTCAGAGAGCCAGAAATCTGGCCAAAGCCATGAATAATAGGGTGAAAAAGGTCCAAAGAGAAGGGCACCTTTGAAATACTGCTCTAATAATGTAATAAAGTTGAAGGAATGATTGTAGTAGCATGGAATGTCTGATGGGTACGAAGTGAGAAACTGCAATGTCAAATGTCAGTAATATCTGACTTCAACCCTGAGTGACTTGCAAAACACTTTTCCTGAAAACTACACTTGTTTGCGTAACCAAGATATATGAGTCATGAATGTGGACATTCTGTGATACTCTGTACAGTTGACAGGCAGGGCTAGGAGTCTAAACATGGAAATGCACTCACTGCAGGCTGTCCTAACCCTAGAAGATGGTGACATGTCTGCACCCACAGAGCCCTGGCCCACAGCCATGGGGAGTAACACACCCTCCCCCGATCACTCATCCTATGCAACATCCTGACCCCAAAATGTGGGCAGCCAAGCAAAATGAGGTGGGCCATACATATATGTCAGACAAACACACACCTCCAGGCAGGTCAAAGAGTCTGACACACACAAGACCCTCCAAGTGCAGTCAACCTTTGAACAGACCCCTATGCAAAGCACTGGTAGCTATAGGCAAACCCACTCCATATCTTATCCCCTACAAATCTATCTGGAGTCTGCCTGTCACCCTGATCCTGTCTGACTTATATTACCCAACTGTAGACTGGAAATCAGACCAGGCCAGAACAGAAATGCACAGAGATTCCACCATTGTAATATATCTCCAAGGTGCTGGACTGTTTCCACATCTCCAGCAGTCAATTGCTTGTAGGCACACTGCTCAACAGACTGGATTGTGCAAAGATGTGTAGCATTTGGTCCATAATTTTGGTGTGTGCATCATCCACCCTGTATTCCTCTGGTAAATCACTGTGATGATCTGAAGAAGTATGTCCCAAGGTACTGAAACAATAGATGACAGTGTCAAACAGCATACATGTCAGATGTCTGCTAAAACAAGCCCTGTAACCCTAGCAACCCATATATTACTGAGAGAAATAGTCACAATCACGTATGGCCCATTGTCCCCCCATTTTGATAGGCTGTCTCCAGATATCCTGCACCAAAAGGTTGAAAGGATAGATGTAGCACAAAACAAACCGGACTGGAGTGCAACAATTCATGGAATGGAGTCCCACATGTACTATAGAAGGTCACACTGGGCATGCTCATACATTTAGAGAAATGTCAATGAACAGGCCTTCCCCACCCAGTGCACTTCCCATTGCCCTACATTAGCAGTCCTGAAGATGTCTATCACCATAGAAGTATCTTTCGTCAGGCCTCCACCCTATAAGCTCTGTGGCACTTGTGGTAATTGTGCAACACTGTAGTACACATACCTAGTTAGGTTGGAGTTCGAATGTCAGTGATGGTAAATGTCAAAGTAAGTGTGGTGTGTGTGTGTGTGTGTGTGTGTGTGTGTGTGTGTGTGTGTGTGTGTGTGTGTGTGTGTGTGTGTGTGTGTGTGTGTGTGTGTGTTTACAAGTTAAAGATTTTGGGTCCATTCAAACCTAGTACAATTCCCCTTTCCCTACTTTAGCAGTCCTGCAGATATCAGTCACCTTAGAAGTCCCTTTCATCAGGCTGCAGCCCCATAAGCTCTGTGGTGCATGCAATAACTGCATAGCACTATGGTACAAATAACTAGGTATGTAGGGGTTCTACTCTCACATCTGGGAAGTGTGTGTGTATAAGTGTGTCTGTTTGTAGGGCAAAGCATTTTGATAACTTTAACACCCACTGCCCTACTTTATCAGTCCTACTGATGTAAGTCCCATTATAGGTTCATAAGTGTGTAGTAGGCTAATGGTCCAGGAGCCTTTACAAGCCAAGCCCACTGAAGGGCCCTGCCATTGTGGCACCTGATGTTACTTCCCAGTGCCTGTATCAAGTAGAGCCACTGCAGTGATCCTGGGGGGGTGAACTGTCTATTACTCATCTACTCATCAAGATTTCTCCGAAACAGGGTCAGCTAGGTGCTCTGCGTGACATGTATGGGAAGTGTATTCCAGGGCATGTGCAGCCTCTTGGTGAGGGACCTGTCCCACTAGCATGTTGTGGTGATTGTGGTAATGAGGTAGAAGTCTCTGCAGTGTGTGGTGTGGAGGGATTGGGATGTCTTTATGGGTCTACTTTACATGATCGACAGCTGAAATGTTCGACTTTCATTTGGCCGAGACCATATGATTGAACATTTGAAACATCGACCATGTAAAATAAAAATACAAAAAAACAAAATAAAAACTAAATGTGTCTAGCAGGGGGGCAAGCCCCCCTGCACCCCCACACCCCCTGTTACTTAAATATACCAACTCCGAGATCGCACTCCATTGTGGAAATGGGAAATCTTCCCATTCCACGCTGTATGGAGATCTCACTTCAGAGCGGTCAAGCTTTTAAAAGCTCGATCATATGGTCTCAGCCATATGATAGTCGAGCTTTTCAAAGTTTGACTATCTGAAGGGGACCCGTCTTTAAATGTAGCATGTCTAAAACAGCTGGGTCAGACATGACTTTGTAAGTCAAGCACAGATAGCCTCTAACTAGGTGATATGAGACAGAGAATAACAGGAATCTTCTGAGTCTGTCTGTGTATGACGTACAATTAATGCCTAATAACCTCTTTTTGAGGTGCTTCTATGGCCTCTCCAGCTGCTGCAGGTGTCTACTGAGGCACATGGCAAATGGGCCAGAATACCTGATGAATGGTCTAATGAGGGAACAGTAGACAGAGATCATTACCTCTGTTTTCCCGGATGCAAAACCCTTAATAATGCAATGTGTCACATAGAAGGACTTCCTGACCACAGTGGCATTGTGGTGGTTGAAGGAGAAGTTGCTGTCAACCTGTGTCCCCAGATCTGTTATAATGCCTACAGTGTTCATTGGGGTCCCATCGATGTGGTAGTTACTGGGAACTGAGTGTTTTACCAAAGGGGATGATGATGCATTTTTGTGATGTTAAGCTTCTGGCCATGGTTTCCACACCATGCATTGGTCTCAGTGAGGCCCTTCTGTAGGATGTCTGCATCACATGTGGAGCTAATGATAGCTCCCAGCTTGCAGTCCTCTGTGAACTTGGTCAGCCAGAGTTTCTTTGTGTTGGGCTGGACTCCTGAGAAGCAGATGTTGGTCAGGACACTACCCAGTACTGATCCCTGTGGCACTCCACTTGTGACTGCTTTCCAGTCTGACTTGGATTTTGCCACTGTCACACTGTGTTCTGTGAACCAATTTGCAACCCACCAACTGATATAGGGGTTGATGCCTCATTTGGTGGGTTTAGCAATAATTCCTGACTGAGAAATGGTATCAAAAGCCTTGACTAGGTCAAGGTAGTCTGTATGCAGTGCCTTACTGTCATATAGTTTTTCAGTGTATGTCAGGGCTGTCATAGTGGGTGTTGTGTCGAGCTATGTGTTCCACATGGTGTAGTGCAGGTGTTGACCTTACCCTCTTGACCAACTAATGCAATCTTTGCTGGAGAGTGCATATTTCCACATTTGGTGATATAGGGGTAACTCTCACAGGCCTGAGTGTTTGTAGTTTAGAGGACAGGGTTGTTTGTGTACATGAGGCAGTTGCAACAGTACCTCAGAATGGACAAGTGCACCAGGTTAATGGGTGAAAGCACAGAAAACTGCACTTCAATCATGCCAGGAAGGGTGGTCGTAACTACTAAGTACTGGGGCTAATTCTGTGAGGAACGAGTACTGCTGATGGCTCCCAGCTGTACTACATGTATTGATACAATAATCTGTTGAAGTGCAAAGCTGTTATGCTATTTGAAGTGGAAGACAGAAAGAACTGGCAAGGTGCAAGGAAAAAACTGAAGGCAGACTTTCTGCCACCTGTAATACTTTACTTCAGCGGTGCAGTTATCAGCACCTTTGTCCAGTTGCTAGTCCAGTAAGCTCTGTAGCATGTGCAGTAACTGTGTAACACTAAAGTAAAAATAACTAGATCGGCAGGGGTTCTAATCTCAACACTGGCAAGTGTGTGTGTGTGTGTGTGTGTGTGTGTGTGTGTGTGTGTGTGTGTGTGTGTGTGTGTGTGTGAATCATATACTGTGTAGGTTATAACATTTTGAGTTGTGTACCACCCTTTAGACTTCCCCTCACCCCAATTTAGTAGTCCTATTGATGTCATTCACCTTAGAAGAACCTTTGGAATAGGTGGAATTGTATAAGCTCTGTGTCACATATGATAACTGCATAACACTATAGCAGAAAAACTAGATAGGTAGGGGTTCTAATACCAGTACTAGCAACTGTTTGTGTGTTTGTGTGAGAATCATATACTATGTGCTTCATACCCTTTTCCATTGTGTACCACCCTTTACACTTCCCCTCATGCCAATTTAGTAGTCTTGTTGATGTCATTCACCTTAGAAGTACCTTTGGAATAGGTGAAGTTGTATAAGCTCCTTTGTGCATCTGATAACTGAGTAACACTATAGTAGAAATAACTATATAGGCAGGAGTTCTAATAGCAGTACTGGCAACTGCATGTGTGTGTTTGTGTGAGAATCATATACTGCGTGGGTTATACTATTTTAAGTTGTGCACCACCCTTTACACCTCCCCTCACCCTAATTTAGTAGTCCTGTTGATGTCATTCACCTTAGAAGTACCTTTGGACTAGGTGAAATTGTATAAGCTCTGTGGTGCATCTGATAACTGCGCAACACTATAGTAGACATTAATAGATAGGAGTTCTAATCTCAGCACTGGTGTTTGTGGGTGTGTATACCATATCCATTGGGGTGTGTGTTTTGCAAAGTTTTCACACCCAGTACACATCCAAATGTCCACTGTACAGGGCCCACTGTTGTCAACCACTGTAGTGGTAGCTGTGGACATTCTGCAGCCTATAAGCTGTGTGCTATGTGAAATAACTATGTAACAGTATGGGTACAAAAACAAGATAGGCGTGTCTTCTAATCCTATGATATCATTCCCCACTCAGGACTCATAGACAAACACAGCCATCTTGCCATCAACTCCCTATGTCACTTGATGGGTTGCAAACTGGCTCATGCATGGGACCCATGGTGTGAAGGTAGCAGACTCCATGTCAGACTGCCAACCAGTCACGAGTGGATTACCACAGGGTCTGGTCATGGGTCCCCTCATGTTTGTCATGTATGCCTCTGAAATCCAGAACAACACATAGGGACCCTGGCTGACAATGTTCGCAGACAATTGCAAGGTGGGTGCTATGTGTACATCCCCATATCATGTTGACATCATGCATAAAGGCTCCACTGAGACATCTGACTGTTGTCAGAACACTGGCCTTAGGCTGAATGGAAAGAAATGTGTTGCAATCCCATGTGGAATCAATGTGGTTACCATGAATTAACACATTACTGGTAGTCCAATGGACACAGAAGTCCTTATAAGAGGCCTGGGAATACAGGCTGACAGTGACCTCTCTTATGGCCACCACATTGTTACTGTGGACAGAAATAACTTCTATGTGGCACATCTCATAAGTAAGGGTGTGTCATCCAGTAAGGAAGAGATCAATGTCTCCCTCTACTCTTTCCTCATTAAGCCAACCAGCAGGTGCAATGGCCTATTTGCCATGTAGCACACTAGACACCTGCAACAACTGTGGAGGCTGCAAGTGTACCTCACAAATAGGACCCTAGCCTGCAAACAACTGTCCCATATAGACATAGTGCAGTACCTCCAAGTATTCTTGGCCACATCTTGGCTACTTACAAGCAATTCATGCTTGACTGACAATGCCATATCTGGCTAGCTGTGTTAGGAATGCCATATCTAGTTAAACTCTGATCTGTATGCACTACATGCCATGGATACCTCAACCTCATTACCACAGTCAGCAGAACATGCTGGGGGACAAGTACATAACCCAGCGAGTGGACATGTAATGCAATATATGTCACAATCATGTCAGAGCACCTCAGTGGCCCTTTTCAAGAGAAATCTGGATGAGCGGATGGGGAATTTCACTGTCACCCTGGCCATCACTCAAGTGGCAATGGTCTATAGACGCACTGGGGAAAGATGTCAGGTTGGATGATGCCAGGCTACTCCCATGGGCTAGGCTTGTCATGGCTCCTTGCTCATTAGCCCAGTACACACCTATGAACACATGATCCTATGAATCTCAGTCCTGGAAAATGTGTGCGTGTGTGTGTGTGTGTGTGTGTGTGTGTGTGTGTGTGTGTGTGTGTGTGTGTGTGTGTGCACGTGCAAGACCAGTATTCTGAGTGTGTGTGTGTTTGAGTGAGGAATATATCCATTGGGTGGCCAAGTATTACAATTGTAGGCCATCGTACTCCCAGCACACATCCTACATTCCACTGTATGAGGGCTTCTTTTTAAATCAACCGTAGAGGTATCAGTACACACTCTGCAGACCTATAAGCCCTGTGCTGTGTGCAACAGTTATGTAACAGTATGGAATGAGCAGCTAGAGAGGCAGGGCTCTTAATAAGATTACTGGCACATTTGTGTGTGTGCATTGGTGTGTATAGCAGTGTTTGGGAGTGTGTACACTCATGCATGACATTAGTATGAGACCTGTCACACCCACTATACCACCCATTACCATTCCTTACAAGGGCACGTGATGTTACTCACTATACATGTACTTTGGAAACTCAACACACTATGTGCTCTGTGCCACCTGTAACAACTGCATAATACTGTACTACCACTAACTAGATGACTAGGGATTTCAAACCCAACACTGGCAATTGTGATTGTGTGTGTGTGTGTGTGTGTGTGTGTGTGTGTGTGTGTGTGTGTGTGTGTGTGTGTGTGTGTGTGTGTGTGTGTGTGTATGTGTGTGTGCAGTATTCTCTGTGTGTTGGGTCAACACAATACCATCTGGGTGTGTGGAATTTACAAATCTAAGGTATGTTCCACCCACTACACTTACCATTGTCCACTGTACAAGAGCTGCTGATGTCAGCCACCATACACTTACCTGTATACACCCCTCAGCCCTATAAGCTACATGGCACATGCAAAAACTGTTATACAGACATGTTAATTGTGTACAGTTGTTCACTGGATATGACACACTCAATGTGTTACCGCACTGCCATACTCCTTGTAGATAATGTCTGCAGAGCCACATCCTGCTGACACACAGACACCTAGAAGACAAACAGAATACATTATGGTGACCACATTCTGTCAGCATTAATAACAGCAATAATGCATCATGGCTGGACAGCTACACACTCTGATGTGTAATCATTAAACATGCTGGCTGGCAACACTTTACACAGCATTACATTGCTAAACTGTACTAAATTCACCCTGTGCATGAGACCCATATTAGCATGCCCCTGCATCGATGGCATGGATGACAGGGATGTGGCACAGGTATTATCATATGCACAGGGTGTGGTGTAGGTTTGGCAGAGGCCTAGGCTGGGCCATTTGGTTGACATCATGTGTGCATGTTTGGGGGCTGTTCATTAAATGGGCCATGCAGAGGTGGTGTGTGTAAGTCTGGAGGTGACCTGGCTGTGATGGTGATGTCTGTGTATATGGATGCACACAGTTACACCATGTGGCTGCCCTACACAGGGGTATGTTGGACAGCTGTGAACCATATATGGGAGTGTGTGGAGGTCACCATCTCTGGCCATGGACATGGGAACTGGGCCTGCCGGGGGACCCACTGGCATGATCAGGCACAAGGCCAGATGCAATACTACTCCCCAATGATGACTGCTGTCTGCTGGATCCGTGTCCCAGTTGAGACTGGCCAAGACCATGTGCCCATGGCCAGCTGCATTGTGGTATGGACAGCGATCCCTCTGCAGTTGTGCTACTGGCACTGCCACTATGGGATCAAGAAACTGCATGGCCACGTAGAACCTCAGCTGGTCGTGTTGCTTTCCTATGTCCACGTGGCTGACAGACAACTCCCATCTCATGCTCTATCACGGATATTCCACGTTCAAGGATTGACATTCCACGGTCAAGGATTCCCACCATCTCACCCAACCATCTATCCATGAGCTCAGCATAATAACGGTGGGCATCAGCACAATCATGGAGGTTGTCATGCATAGTAAGAAGAGTGGCATTCATGATCCTGAGAAGCTGTCTTGTGTTATGTTCACTATGTGCCTGTGCCTCCACGACGGTCTGAAACATGTGTCTGGTGACACTTGCTGTGGCACTTGTGACTGAAGCATGATGGGTAGCAGTCCCCCTTCAAGCACCCCTGCCCGTCCGCCTATGTGGGACCTCACCTGTTATCTGGTTATGGCTGGTGTCTACAGATACACCTGCCATAGTTATCCCACTTGCCTGTCCCATGCCACCACCCACCAACTGTCCATGATCTATGGCCACTGGTAATGGGGTTAGTGCGGGCATTGTGACTGTGTGCGGGGATGGGGTGGACAACAGTGGGATGACAAACAATGGCACAGATTCAGCCCCTGACAGCCCTGCCTATGGCTCACTATGGCTATCATCATTGTCAGAGTCTGTGAAGACATTGATATCAGTTCCCAAGTGGGAGGGACCCCGACCCCCATTGCCACCTGTGAGGGGAAGACAATAAATGTAAATTAATACCTGTACATTATGGTTGGTTGTGATGCACACAGACACTTACAGGTGAGATGGAACAAAGCTATTACACAAACCTCACATTACCCAAAATGTGGCATGCATGACACACAGCTCTCATCATCATGCATTGCAGCCATTCTCAATCCTTGTTACTAACAATATACATCTCTGGGATGCATGAGTACTATCAGTAGGTGACGTCCATTCCCTGAGCATACACTACACCCATGTGCACATTATTGCTGTTCACCTGTATAGCACAGTGGCAACTACTGTAGACCATACCTCACAACTGCACAAATCATTGAAGAATGTGTAGATGTCTGGCACATATATTTTCTCTGTTCCTCAAAAACACTATGTGTTTGTCTGACACATAACTGGGATCATATGGGGATTGATGTCAGTAATTAATGACATACATTTGATTTGCAGACCTCATCACCAGCAGTGAATGTATATTCAAACAAATCCTGTTATACCAACAACCTTCTAAGCTTAACATGGATATAATAAGTGTACATACTCCTGTTAACATGGCAGGCTCTTGTATCATATAAAATGAGACCACAATACTGCATTAAAAAACATTACCCACCTTAAATGTGACATATGACCTGTGCAATCCAATCGAGAAACAAACAAATGTGTTAGTTGTGACATATACTGAATGAGATGTGTACGATACAGTGGTTGCATAGGTGTGGACACCCTTAAACCAACGCTGTTTTGAATCACCTAAGTGAACTACAGCAGTCACTCTTCCTGCGAAGGGGAGTATCAGCATGGCACATCTTGACTTGGCATTATTTCGACAGTCTTCCCTGCAAAGGTCCCCAACTCTGTCAGCTGGCAAGGGCAGCTCATGCCCAAACGCTGGAAGTCACACTGGGGGTTTACTATGGGTGTTAAGTATGGTCTTTGTCTGGCCCAATGCATACCCTTGATTGTATTCTGGTGGAGCCATTCTTAGGTAGCTTTGGATGTATGCTTTAGGTCATTGTTGTATTGGAAGTTGAAACCCCTCTCCATCCTCAGCCATCTTGCAGACGCTTGATGGTTTTGGCCCACAGGTGAGTGTTATTTGAACTGTTCATAATTCCCTCCACTGTGCCCAGGCTTAGTTACAGTTAATGAACAGAAACCCAAAAGCAGGGCACTGCCACCAGTGAGCTTCAACATGTGGATGTTGGTCTTCAGGTGAATTGAGGTGTTGCTTGTGCACCACATGTAGCTTTAGGGATAGTGGCTGTAAGTTTGAACCTCATTACATCATTACACATTTCAACACATGCTTTGGGAGACTTGATGTTATGTTTTGCTACTTGTACACAGCCCTGCATGGTGTTTGGTATGGGTAAAAGCTTCTATCTACTGACCCTACCCCAGATACCAGTCTTATGCTGAATCCAGGCGAGTGTTGCCACATGTACTACACAACTAGTAATTGCCAGAGAGTCCTGAAAGTCCCTCAGTGTTGTGGCATGTCTAGCAGCATCCCTGACCAGTTCTCAACATGTCCTTCCATCTGTTTTGGAAGGACATCTGGTTCTTTTCAACAGCACTGTTATCCCACTGTGTTCCATTTTATATGCAATGCTGTGTTAATGTTGTTGTACCCTACTCCTGAATGATACCTTTCAAATGTGAGATCACAATGTGTGCAAGCCATGGCTGCTGCTGGTACAGGCAACTGAGCAAATGTCATGAATACACCACTCTGACAGTGGACCATTATTCGTTGTTACACCGAGCTCCTGTACAGGTGCGTACCCAAGCAGAGTAAATGCTGTCAGTACATCACAAGCTGCTCCTATAATGTGTTATTTGGAGCGTGTGCACAGATATGCATCCAGCGTATTGTAAGGTTTGTATACCCCATATTTGGTGGCCTAACATATTGTTCAGTTTTACAAGTTAATTGTTCATGTTATGGTAACATTACAGGTTGGAAAAGGTGTGGAATGTAATATTGTGATATCTGATTGTATATATCAAAAACAGTTTGCATCTTGACAGGGGTGTGCACACTGTGGTATCCACTGTATAGGATTAATGTGTCATACATGTCCCTACCGTAGCCCATTTGTCCCCCCAGTTTGTTGGTCTCTGTCCAGAGGTATTGCACTGACAGGTTGTGAGGTATGCTGCAGGAATGTTACATTACCCTTCAGATAGGCCCCCATGGTGACCACTGTGTTGCAGTACAGTTAACACCACCACAAGTGAACATGGGCATCAAGCAATATGGCTAGGTGTGTGTTGACAAAGCACAACAAAACAATTATGTACTCACCAGCTACAGGCTGCTGTCCCACTTGTAGACCAGAGGGAGCTAAATAGGTGTGGGAGAGAGGTACTGTCAGCAGACTCACATGTAGCCTTGCTACAGGGGGGAAGCAGCATTTCTGCACATTAACAGTACAATTCCCAATACTACAAAATATGCTGCTCAGCACCATAGATGTGCACCTATGTGCATTATTAAACCCCGTCCACAACTACTATCTTATCTGACATATGCATGTAGATACTCTACAGATACAACCCCCAATACTACAAAATATGCTGCCCATCACCATAGATGTGCACTTATGTGCATTACCAAACCCCATCCACAACTACTATCTTATCTGATATATGCATGTAGATATTCTACAGATACAACTGTGTATGCTACAGTACTCTATTAATGTGCACTAGGAAAATACCTGCATGCTCCTCATCCATTGTGTGTGTGGGGACACCAACATTCACAATGCTGGATTCAGCATGATATTATCTGCTTGTGGTGGGTTCCCCAAGGCTGGCGAGGAGCAACTTGGTGGTTGTCAGTCAGGCCTGCATGGATGGGCCCCCAACTGTGGCTGAGCTTTCCCTTGCTATGGCAGCAGCCCTTCACCGGGCATTATGTATGAGGTCAATTGCACAATGCCAGACCTGCTCATAGGCTCTTGTGTGCAGACTGACATTGTTTACCCTGTGGACTAAGTCATTCCACAGGGCTGTTCACTTCCACAGATGTTCCTGCCCACTGCCAAACATAGCAGCATAGTTATGGACTATGCATTCTACAATTTCAGCTGTTTCAGCCTCTGAGGAGGGTGGGTTTCTTTGGTGCTGCATCCCACCTGGAAGATATAAACAGTGAAACACATCATAGCACTTCATACAGTTGTCAGCAGTATAGAAAGAAATTGCCCATCAAAAGTGGATATTTGTTGCCAACACTCACAACTACACCATACACCTGTAATCTATCAGCACAATATTAGCTGGCATTGCACTCCTGGCCCTGATGTGTCATATTCCCCCCAATGATGGACAGTTAATTGTATAAACTACTATTCCCCATTCATTTCTGTGGGGTTCCTATTACGTTATTGAAAGATAACATAATCAAATGACCAAAACATCGAAACGGCCACATTTCAAAGTTTGCATTGTGGGATTGCAGTACAGTGAAGATTGGGATATTTGCCCTTTCCTCACCATGGTTCAATCTCAGAGTTGGAATATATATTTAGTGGGGGGTGTGGGGGACACAGCTCCCCACAATAAAAGTTTTGAAATGTGTCCGTTTCGATGTTTCGGACATTCGATTATGTTATCTTTCGATAACGTAATATGAACCCATTTCTGTGTAGAGGGATGACAGTGGCCATTTTCCATGTGGATGGGGTTTGGATTTTGGCGAGGCTGTGTTTGACTACAGTGTGTGATGGAACTGTGAGCACATGCCTGAGTTCATGTAAGATGCAGAGAGGGATGTTATCAGGCCCATGGAGACTTGCTGTTGTTGCCTTTCAGTAGGCAATATGTACCTGCTCACAACTGATGAGGGGAGGGGTGCGGTTGATGTGCATATCTCCGGGTCTATATTAGAACACCGAACATTCAAAATGTCAAGTGTTCTAATATCGAACTCTATCAATCAAAAATTCAAAACATTGAACATTCAGAACAGCAAATTTTTTCCTAGGGAAAAAATTCACTGTTCCAAAACACATACACACAACGCAAGCACACCAATCAAACAGCAATACATGCACATACTCCTAAACTCTTACACCTAATCCTACACTAAACTATACATACACTACTAACTATCCACTTACCTTAACCCAAACCCTAACCCTAAGGTCCGTCACTATCGCACAGTCACCTCACCCGTGCCCTAACCCTAACTCACCAACCCCATCCTAACCCTCATGTCCACACAATCGCACACTTACCTGACCTGCGCCCTAACCCTAACTCACCTAACCTGCCCTAACCCTCACGTCCACACAATCGCACACTTACCTGAACCCAACCCGTATCTTTCCACCAGAGTGCTGAAAATACCGAAGCAAGAGAAACGGACAACCAAATTCTTTCCCAAGGAAAAATGTGTTTTTCTGTTTCTTCGATATTTTCAGTGGGCCGATATTAGAACACTCAACATTATGAATGTTCAGTGTTCTAATATAGACCCCATATCTCCCTATATGGATGAGGGGACAGGGGACTGATGTTCACACCTAACCTGTCTGATGCAGGTTGCCTATAGCCATGGCATGTGTGAATGAGGTGTGATCTACCACCAGTACATGGTGAATTGTGTTGTTGCCTCTGAGACTGACAACATATGCGGAGACACCCTTGTGACTGGCCTTGGTAGTGTGGATATGTCTGATTTGTAGTCATAGCTAGCCTTACAGGGAGTCACCTGTGACTTTACATGCTTGTTCAGATAGAGATGAACATGCTTCCAAGT
Source organism: Protopterus annectens (assembly GCF_019279795.1). Lineage (NCBI taxonomy): Eukaryota > Metazoa > Chordata > Ceratodontiformes > Protopteridae > Protopterus > Protopterus annectens. The sequence goes on from NC_056734.1 coordinate 156,315,980, forward strand.
TGTTGCCTGCACATATGTGGCACTATACAGCCAATATAGCAAGCTATCATGTGGTTTGTGTATTGCTGCTGTCCAGCAAAGGGGATTACTCTACCTTGATGGAGGTGAGTTTTACATGACAGGTATTGCTGAGTCCATACAATTATAGTGGATATATAAGTGTACACACCCCTATTTCAATGTCTGGTCTTTGTGCTGTCGTAACATGACACCACAATAACTCATGTCAACACAATTTGCACCTTTAATGTGACCTATTGCCTGTACAATTCCATTGAAAACATAACAATCTGTTATGGGAAAACATGAAAATTAAAATTAGTACAATAAGCTGGTTGCATGAATGTGCACACCCTTAAACAGATACTTTGTGGAAGCACCTGTTGAGATAATGACAGCATTCAGTCATCTTACGTCAGAGTCTATCATCATGGCACATCTTTACTTGGTAATAGTTGGCCAGTCTTCCTTGCAACAGCACTACTAATATGTCAGTTTGTGAGGGCGTCCCTTGTGCACATCCCTATTCAGGGCAACCCGCAGATTTTCTATTGGATGTAGGTCTGGCCACTGGCTGGCACATTCTCAAACTGTAATTTTCATCTGGTGAAGCCATTCCTTTGTCGATTTGGATGTATGCTTGGAGTCATTGTCATGTTGACAGGTAAAATCCCTCTTCATCTTCATCTTTCTAGCAGATGACTGAAGGTTTGGGGATAAAATGATTGGTGAGGGAACTGTTCATAATTCCCTCCACCTTGACTAGAGGCCCTTTTCCAGCTTATAAAAATCAACCCCACAGCATGATACTGCTACCACCATGCTTCACTGGGGGGATGGTGTTCTTTTGGTGATGCAAAGTATTGTTTTTGGCCAAACATACTTTTTTGAATTGTGGGCCAAAGGTTCAAACTTGGTGTCATCAGACCATTACATAATGTCCAAAATGCTTTAGGGAGACTTGATTTACTGTTTGGCAATGTTTGTCCAGCCCTGGATGTTTTTCTGTGAAAGAAAAGGTTTCCATTTAGCAACCCTACCCCATAGAGCAGACATATGAGGAATAGAGAAGATTGTTGTCACATGTGGTACACACGCAGTACTTGACAGGCATTCTTGCAGCTCGTTCAGTGTTGCTGTAGGTCCCCTAGCAGCCTCCATGGCCAGTTGTTGTCTTGTCATTTCATCCATTTTGGATGGACGTCCAGGTGTTTGCAGTGTCACTGTTGTCCCATATCTTCACTGTCTGATGACTGTCTGCACTGTATTCCATGGTATATCCAATGTTGTGGACACTTTCTACTCTTTTCCTAACTGATACCTTTCCACAATGTGATCCCTTTGATGCTTTGTAAGCTCTCTGCAAAACATGTCTTTGGCAGGCAACTGGGTAAATGTCACATAAATCCTACTAGGACAGTTGAGCATTATTTGGGTTTAATCAGAGTCTCGTTAATTGATGGCATGTGTGTACCCAAAAAGAGAACACTGTGATTACTGCAAGAGGTGCATCAACCAAGTAGTGGTTTATGTGTGTGCACATGTATACAACCAGCTTATAGTACTTTTTTATGTTTTATATTTTCTTTCCTAACAGATTTGTTTTTTTTTTCAATGGAATTGTACAGGTTATGGGTCACATTCAAGGTTGGAAACGTTTTGAAATGATTTTCTGTGTTCTCCTTTTTGTATAGTACACAAACCTTGCATTTCAACAGGGCTGTGTACACTTTTGATATCCACTGTATGTAGGTGTTCATATAGTTGTGTGTGGTTGGCATGGACAGAGGGTCATAACACAGTTGCACACTTCTCCAATTACAACCTGATAATCATGCTTATTGTACTACCCATATCATTGTCATGGCAATGCAACAACCAGTACCTGTAATCATTTATGTCTGTTGTAGGCACTGAAACTGATATTACACACAAGTACAGCATGCACAACTTATTTACATACATAGATAACTAGGTTGATTGCACAGCAGGCTTTGCTATCACAGTGCTAACCTGGAGGATGCCCCACATTCATAACTAGGCTATTATGTTACAATGTCATTGTTGACAGAATTGACAATGGTTTGCCTAACATAACACAACTCTATGTGTAAGTGACTACAGATATCAGGCACAGTTTACCTTCATTTGTGCGTATTGCACAAGGGTGAACAGCAATTGTCCGAATGACAGTTTGCAAAGTTTGCAAACGCTGAACAACAAAAGGATCGGATGTGCAATGAGTCAATGCACACTGACATTCGCTCATTGCACATTTGGCATTTTGGGGCAGATTGCCCTATGGTGGGGATCGGGAAATGGTCCCTTTCCCCACTGTAGTGCGATCTCAGAGTTAGAATATTAAAGTGGGGTCGGGTGCTCAAAAATCAGCGAATCTGCTTTTCGATTTGCTGATTTTTGAACATTACAAACTGTCACTGTTTTCATTTTTGTGGTTACAAGTCGCTCATATGAGCATTCACACCACTGTGATTCGACTTTGTAAAGGTAAACCATCAGGTATACATGTACTTATAACACTGTACAGTTGAATGGTATGAACTCACTATATCACATGCATTTCAACACACACTTCTGCAACACTTCTGCAACAGTACTTTAGTATGCTCGTCCTCTGTATAGGTCACTTAGATTTACAAGATAAACATGTGTATCATAGTTATAGTCACAGGTAACATATGGATATGTACAACATCCCAGTAGCTGGCCTAGCAGTGGTACAGTCAGTGGTGTTTGACAGACACTCCAGTAGTTGTCAAATGTCAGCTGTCCTTTCCTGGGGTGAGTGAGTCAGGGGTCTGAGCTGTGATCTATGTTACTGCAGACAGAGTCACATACTATGGCCATCGGTTCTGTTCAGCAGTACATCAGTAGAGCAAGTCTTGTATAAACATATTCTTTCATACTCTTATTTTCCATTATTACAGACCACCTACTGCATTCAATTACATGCTTACTTGTTTCACATACATTTTTTTGGAAGTAGTTTGGTGATATTCTCTTTCTGTGACTTGCAGTCAGTCAGTTTTGTTATGTTGCACTCCTATCTATGACAGAGGTGGTTTGAATAGGTGGCAGCTCAACATTTGTAGGTAATGTTCATAACCATGTGATGGCCTGTGCCCCAATTGGTGTCTCCCAGTTGCTAACTGCATGCAGCGGAACTGTTTAGTTATTCCAATAGCCAATGTCGGGGCAACACTTTACTATAACTGAGTACTTCATGTGGGCATTGGCCCTTTACCTTCCCTGTGAGGAAGACATCCTGGAGGTGTGTGAGCTAATATCTCTTAAAACAAGACTTGTGGAAACAAGCCAACTAAATGGTGGAGAAGGTTCAAGACTTAGGGGCAGAATGTGAGTATTGCTGTTATATGGTTTGAATACTGCTAGTTTCACAGGGTTTGTCTGACCATGCTACTTCTGCATGTGTTTCAGTCTGAAAAGTTCTGTGTCTGCATAGCTCTCACCTATAGGGCTATTCACATAATGTCCAGAGGTTTGCCTGTTATGTTTAGTCTATTCCCCAGACAGGTGTTGTCCTTGGCAAATCAGTAGCATACTCTGGTGATTGCAATTAGTAAATGCCAACATCCATTTGTATTTCTGTCTTCATATCCCTCAGAAAAGATATGTTACAACAAACCCTGTAACACCAGTGACTTTTTCAGTGTATAACAGCAATATTTCAAGCATGGCCATGTTTTGAGGCCTATGTCCCCCAATTGTCTCAGGCTTTATCCAGATGTCATGCAGTAACAGGTTGATAGGTATGGTCTACATTATTTAGCACTGTCATTCCTGCTGAGAGCAAAGGTTGGACAACATGTGAAACTCTGTACATTCAAGTGGTCAGTGTAGAGAGAATGCTCTTAGATGGCCTTGTAACATATTTTATGTGGGGGAGAGTAAGACGTGTTTTAAAACTAGGCTGTTAGAACATGTGAGAGATATTACTGATAAGAAAGAAGACAGTTTTATAGCTGCACATTTTTATAAATCTCACCATGGGGACAGTAGTGGATTGCAAGTTACTGTTTCTGAAAATGTCTGTTTCTGTTTGATCAAACAGTCATAAAAGAACAATTGTTATATACAGAATCAATTTATATTTATAAATGTGATACTTTATATCTAGGGGTTAAACGAGGAGTGTAATTGGAGGCTGTGTATTTAAATATGTAATTATAAGTGTTAATTGCTTCTTGTGTGTAAGACAAGTATTTCTTGTAATGTTTTATTCCTTGAAGGCTTTGGCCAAGACATCAGAGTATAATACACTTGTGTGAATATCTGGCTGGATGATTTTCTCTTTGCTATCTTCAGTCATGTTAGTTTATTTGCTAAGATGTCGCTGTATGTCTGGCCATTGTGTATGTTCTATCATGTTTTTGTAGCAATGTACTGTTTACGTATTATTTGGACTGGGTTGGCAGATGTCAGTGGCATGGATTCCTTTTGTATCCAACTGTGCATGCTGCCCCAGTTATGGGTGGTCTATCAGCAGCATATGTTTATATGGGCATTTTGAGACATGTATGCATATATATATGTGTTCATAGGTTCATAGGTAGGTACTAGGCTATCAGCCCAAGGGCCTATGTAAGCCTAGCCAACAAGTTCCCTGGCTTTTGCCACCCAAGAAAATTATTTTCATGTGCCCATGTTGAGCAGAGCCACAGAAGTGATCCCCGGGGTGGATTTCCTGTTTCCCATCCACTCATCAAGATTTCTCTTGAAGAGTGCTAATGAGGAACTCTGCTTGACATAGATAGGTAGCTTGTTCCAGAGTATGGGAAGTCTTTCAGACAGGAATCTATCCTCCCAGCATGTTCTGTTTATTGTGGTAACAAGGTTTAAGTCCCTAGAACATGTATCTCTGATGGATTGGGATTTCTTTAGGTGTAGCATGTCCAACAGCTCTGGGTTTGACATAGCTTTGTATTTTAGGCAGGGATCACCTCAGAGTAGGCGATATGTTACGGAGTAAACCTGAAGTTTTTTGAGATGGTCAGCATAGAGCATCTGTTTGACACCTGTAATCTTCTTTGTGAGGTACTTCTGTGGCCTTTCCAGCTGTTGCAGATGTCTTGTGAGGTACATTCCAATAGGGGTGTTGTACTCAATAATGGGTCTAATGAGAGCCGAGTAGAGGGGAACAATGACCTCTTTTTTCCTGGATGAGAACCCTTTTCGTGATAAGGTGTGCCATGTAGAAGGGCTTCCTGACTACTCTGGTGATGTGATTATCAAAGGAGAGACTACTGTCCACCTGAGTACCAAGATCTCTTATCACACCTTCCGTGTTAAGTGGATTGCCACCTATGTGGTAGTTCATGGGTAGAGAGTTTTTACCAAAGGGGATGACAATGCACTTTTTGGCGTTGAGCTTGAGGCCATGGCTCTGACACCAGGCATCTGTGTCAGTGAGGCCCTTCTGTAGAATGTCCACATCATTTGGGGACTCCATTATGGCACCTAATTTGCAGTTATCTGAGAACTTCATCAGCCACAGGCCCTCTGTGTTAGACCTTACTTCAGAGAAGTAGATACCAAACAGAAGAGTACCCAGAACGGAGCCCTGTGATACTCCACTTGTTACTGGTTTGAAGTCAGATTTGGAGTTTGCAACTTTTACAGTGTAGGTTCTGTCAGTGAGCCAGTTGGCAATCCATCTTGTGATGCATGGATTTATACCCAGTTTAGTGAGTTTATCTATAGTTCCAAAATGGGGGATGGTGTTGAAAGCCTTGGCGAGGTCAAGATAGGCTGTGTGCACTGCCTTACCCTCATCTACGGCTTTGGTGACTGTTTCAAAGAAGTCTATCAGATTCAGGACGCATGATCTGCCTTTCACAAACCCGAACAGGGTGAGGTCCAGAGTTTAGAGGTTATGAATGTCTTTGTTTATGAGTTCCATTATGATATGTTCCATGGCCTTGCAGACCAGGCTCATCATGCTAATAGGGTGATAGTTCTTGGGGTCCTTGCTGGCTTCCCCTTTGTGGAGTGGTATAACTGTTGCTGTGCACCATTGAGTGGGTACAAAGCCTGACATGAAGCTATGATTGAACATGGTGTTTAGGTGGGGAGCCAGTTAATTCTAAAGTTCATGTAGAACACAGGCTGGGTTGTTTTCTGGTCCCATGGAAGCTGTGTTCTTGGGTTTGGAGAGTGCAGTTTTTACCTGTGCAGTTGTTATTGCAGGGGCTCTGCAGTCTTCCGGTATAGATATGGTCCCTTCAGGGGGGTGAGTGGGTGGTAAAGTTAGCACTGAACCTATCAGCCAGGATGTTGGCGATATCAGTTGGTTCTGTAATTTTCATGCCATTGTGCTGTAACTCAGAGCAGATCTGGGGGTTGCCATTGAAATTCTTGACATAGCTATTGAATGCTTTGTGGTAGTCCTTAGAATCAGTAGCAATCTTGTTTTCATAGCTAGCTTTGAAGGATTTTATGAGGGATCTCAGCTTCTTTCTGAGGCTGATCAGGGAGCTCCTCCACTCATGGGATTTTACTCTCTTTTGCAACAGTTTCTTCCTTCTGTTGTAGAGTTCGTTTATAGCAGGGGACCACCAGATTGTCTTCCTTTTTTTGGAGGATAGCGTCTTTGTTCTGTTAGGGATAGCACGATCCATGCACTCATGTAAGTGCTTATAGAATGCATTTGTGTAGGATTCGGCAGTCATAACTGTATTGTCCATCTGCATGGGTGTTGTGAAGTTTGCCACTTCTGTCTTAAGAAGCATGAAGTTGGCTTTGAAGAAATGTTTTATAGTGGTTTCCTTTATGGGGGGTGGGGGCAGGATGTGGATATCTAAGGTGACTAGCTTATGGTCGGATCTGACCAATGAAGAGTTGACTTCAGGTGTAGAACACCGGTCACTCATGTTGGTAATAACTAAGTCTAGGATATTGTTGCCCCTGGTGGGGGTGTGGATACTTTGATCCAGGGCATTGGTGTTTGTGAATTCTAAAAAGCATTGAGCGAAGGAGTTGGTACATGAGGACTCTTCCCATTAAATGGTGGAGTAGTTGAAATTGCCCATTATTAGGGTGTCTGGTTGAACCCTAATATTTTCCAGTATATCGAGAAAAGAGGAGTGGGAATCTTGGGGCATGCTGGGGGATCTTTAGCAAGCTACAATTTGGATTGCAGTTTTGCCCAGAGTTAGTTGCACTTGGATAATTTTGGATGCATTATGGTAGGCAACTAGCCTGGAGGTGTGGATATCCTTAATGAATATGGACACACCTCTGCCTTTGGTGTTCCATTCCAGGTTAGATGGCCAAAAGGTATGGCATGAGTTATAGCCTGGTAATGCAGGGGTGCTCTCTGGAGCCTTGAATCAGGTTTCCGTCACTGCACAGATATCAATGTTCTCCATTTTAAGGAGTGCCTAAAGTGAGTGCATTTTGAGGTTTAGACTTCTAACATTGAGTAGCATTACCCTCAGTTTTTGCTTCCTGTACCTGTTACAGTGGTGTGTTTGTCATTTGAACTTTGCCAAAAAAAGGCACTATAGGGGTGGCAAGAGCCTTAGCCAATATCTGGAATCCCAGGGACAACAGGTGCAGGTCATCTCTGGCAAAGCATCATGGCCTGTCACCATGTTGTCCCAGGTAGACAGATACTGGATCCCCTTAGAATGACACCAGAAGCTTAGCTAATTGTTGAAGTCAATCATTTTGTCCTTGTACTGCAGTTTCATTCTCGGTGAAGGTAGGATGTTACTCAGGGCTAGGGTCATACTTGCCTGGATTACAAGATCGAAGAGCTCTTCCATGTCTCTTTTCATGTAGTCCAGGGAAGTACGTCTCAGCTCATTCACACCAACATGGACAATGACTGAGTCATATTTGTACTTGCTGTTGAGTGACCTGTGCGCATGTGTTATGTGGCGGATCCTGGCACCCGACAGGCAGCAAACAGTAACCTTCTCCTTGTCTAGTCTGGTGAGTGGAACATCAGTGTGCCTAACTACAGAGTCACCTATGACTAATGTGTTGGGTACGCTGTTCTGCCTTATGGGCTGTGGTTGAGTGGCACACTGAGTCTGTGGGTTATGTGTCTTTTGGGTTGTGTTGAGGGGTGGAGGTTGCTTACATTTCTGTTTTGGAGGTCTCTGTTGCTTGAACAGATTATTATTGAGAGCCTCTGCAAATGTTTTTGTGTATCTATGTGTGGGTTTTGGTGCTGTAGGTTTAGTGAGAATATGTGATGAGTGTGGTATGGTGCAAGTGTTTACCATCTCCACTTGACTGACAAGTTCAGTCTTGGTTTGAGAGAGCTTTGCCTCCAGTTTGGCTAGATAAATGCATCGCTCACAGGCTGTAGTGTTGGGTGGTAGGAGGAAAGGGTTGTCAGTGTACATGAGGCAATTGCTACATTGCCCCAAGGTGCCCAGATTCATCAGGTAGACAGGAGAGGACACCGGGAGCTGTCCCTTGGACATGTCTGGGTAATCACTATTTCCCTCTAGGCAAGTGAGGGAAGTAAGTACTAGAGTTTGTTTTTCTCTAAGCAACTGAGGAAAATAAATACAAAAAACTGTTATCCACTAGGTAATGAGGAAGGTTGAGTTCTGTAGTCATTTGTAGCTTATTTCATGCTTACAATGGTTCTGAACCAGTGCTGAGCATGAAGAAGCAGATTCAAGAGCTAAAATTAGGAATCTGGCTAGTTCTAAGGGAATAACTGAAGAGCAGACTTTATGGCACCGGGAATACTTTAACCCTAACTAAGCAGTGCTGAGCAATGTGCAAACTCGCGCAAACATGAGTTTTTAACTCAGAAAGTTGAAATGGATAGAAATCAGCCCAAAACGGCCAATAAGGTTAAGAAACCCCTCCTCTTGTGACAGATAGGCTGCTCTAATGCTTACCACTCTCACTAATAAGAAGAAAGACCTCCCACTACCACAACAAGGTCTTGACCACTCAGAAATGCAGACTAAAGTCCTGAAACCAGCAGATCTGAGATCCGGATTATTCTAGTATAGGAAAGGTGGGAAACGGGAAGTACAGATAGTATTTGTTTTTAAGAAATTAAGCATCAAAAAGCAATTTAAACAGCAGAAATGCACATAAAAGGCTGTTGTACTTGAGTGTGATGCCTACAGTACTAAATGCAGTTTAAATTTTTAAGCAGATAAATCAAGTGCACACACAGTAAAATGATTTAACAGTAAAATACAACAGAAATACAACAGAACCCCAGTAAAAATGGCTTTTTAAAATGCAATAAGCAGAAACAGTAAAGAGAAAGCCAAAAAAAGGTACATAGATCAGCAAAAAGTATCTTCTTCTCATTTCTGGTGCTGTAGTAGTCTGCAGGATATCCAAATAAGATCCACTGAGCTAAAACAAGCACACACCCACACAAACATGGGTTTTTAACTCAGAAAGTTGAAAGGGATAGAAATCATCCCAAAACAGCCAACAAGGTTAATTTCAGAGCTGGAAACCACTCCTCTTGCAATAGATAGGCTGCTCTAATGCTTATCACTCTCACTGATAAGCAGAAAGACCTCCCACTACCACAACAAGATCTGGACCACTCAGAAACACAGACTAAAGTCCTGAAACCAGCAGATCTGGGTCCGGACTAGTCTAGTATAGGAAATGGTGGGAAACAAGCAGTACAGATAGGACTTTTTTGTTTGTTTTTTTAAGAAATTGAGCAGCAAAAAGCAATTTAAACAGTAGAAATGCACAGAAAAGGCTGTCACACATGAGTGTGATGCCTACAGTACAAAATGCAGTTTACATTTTAACGTTTAAGCAGATAAATCAAGTGCACACACAGTAAAATGATTTAACAGTAACATGCAGCAGAAATACAACAGGACCACAGTAAAAATGGCTTTTAAAAGTGTGATAAGCAAAAACAGTTAAGAAAAAGCCAAAAGAAGTACTTAGATCAGCAAAAAGTCTCTCCTTCTCATTTCTGGTGCTGTAGTAACCTGCAGGACTCCAAAAAGGATCCGCCAAGCTAAAACAAGTGCACACCCATGCAAATATGGGGTTTTAACTCAGAAAGTTGAAAGGGATAGAAATCAGCCCAAAACGGCTAATAAGGTTAATTTCAGAGCTGGAAACCACTCCTCTTGTGACAGATAGGGTGCTCTAATGCTTACCACTCTCACTGATAAGCAGAAAGACCTCCCACTACCACAACAAGGTCTGGCCCACTCAGAAACACAGACTAAAGTCCTGAAACCATCATATCTGGGATCTGGACTATTCTAATATAAGAAAGGGTGGGAAATGAGCAGTACAGATAGTATTTTTTTGTTTTTTTGTTTTTATATGTATATACTTTTATACATACATATAACTATATATATATATATATATATATATATATATATATATATATATATCTACATATATATATATATATATATATATATATATATATATATACATACACACCTCGGTATTTATTGGTGATATATCTACATATTGTTATACATATGTATGTATCACCATACATATCTATCTATCTATATGTATATGTTTTTTTTCATACATATATTTGTAGATACCAATCACTCCTGATTGCACAATGTCTCTTCCCTATTGTAAAGTGGTTGTAATACATGGTATGTTTGAAAAAGCATCAGTCATTTCTGTAGCTCAGAGGGCTTAATGGCTGTTGCTATGGTGTACAGGGTCCTAGGCTCAAGACCTGCAAGGGCTGTTTATTATGTTGCTGGGCAAAACAGAGGCTGATGGAAACAGAGTGATTAAGGCAATTTTATGCAGTTGTAAGTGGGTTTGTATGGATTTGCGTGATGGTAAGAGGTGCCAACACATGGTTAAACCAATAGGTGCTTAAGCCATGTAGGTGTCACTTAACGCCAATTACTAGTGCACAAATCTGCTTAGCTGAGCTAACTGCATTCACATTTGAGCAATGCTTAAACCAGCTAAGCATAACTCAGCCCTTGTAACCATTGATCACATTCCAGTCTTATAAAATAGCAGAGTAATGACATAATTTAGTAAGTGTGTTTGACTTCCTTTACAGAACATGCTTCTATGTGCTGTCATTATAGTAGCAAGGGGTGTGACTATACTGTATGGGATACTTGTGTATACATGAGTACTACCACATGTTATATGCACTCACACTTGCATGTCACACCAGCTGCAGTACACTGGTTGCCAACAAATTTAACACATATTGTATTATTGAATTAGTACTTTTAACACTGCTTTTCCATGTAAAATGTGATACTTGAACCGTGCACCCCTGCATGCAAAGCTGGGACTCTGAGTACTACACTATCTTGCTCTTGGGGTTTGAGCTGTATGTTCTGATGTATCTACTATTGGATATTAATATGATAGTATTATATTAACTGTAGAATACTGTGTTTTTCGGCCATGTCATTGAGGACTGCTGTCATGTAGTTATGGCATACATTTCAGTTTCAGACTTCTATCCTTCAGAACATTCATCCTAATGCATAACCTGTTTGCTATCGACTTTGTCTGTCCTCTGTGCAAATGGGATGACACAAATGTGCAGGCTGTGGTAGACTACAATGCTGAATGGGTCTGAAAAACTATGCCTGTGTTCATGTAGGATGCAGCCAGAAAGGGTATCAGGACTATGGAGATCTCCATGTGTTGCCTTTGAGAGGGCATTACAGACCTGTGTGAGGGACATTACAGAGGTGGTGGTCTACAGATTCACAGACAGTAGGTGGGAATACTTCGCAGAACAGGACATTTGTAGACAGCCCAACAACATGGAGGACATATCTCCAGAACTGTGATCAGATTCTATGTCATCAGTGCTGTTATATACATGGTGGGTTGATAGCTTGACAGGCATTGTGTGGACATGCATTTACTGAGTGACTTCACATCTGACAGTGATATGTCTCTGACATACCTCTCCACTGGCATGCTGTCCACAGACTGGCCACATGTTTTCCTGTTATGTTTTGTCTGTTCCCTAGACAGTTGTTGTCCTTGGAAAATCAGTCCAGGGCTCTGGGAAATGCAGTCAGTAAATACTTACATCCATTGGTATTAATGACTTCGTATTCCTCATAAAGGATATGTTACAACAAACCCTGTTACACCAGCAATTGTTTCAATTTATGACAGCAATATGTCCGATCTACACCTGTGTTTGTGCCTCTGTCCCCAAATTATGTCAGGCATTGTCCAGATGTCATGCAGTATGAGGCTCAGAAGTATTTAGTATCATTATTTCCTGCCTTCTTTCCTGCTACCATACCATTGATGTCGTAGACCCACAGACATGTTACAGGGAAGAGGCCAGATATATGAGTCTTGAGCCTGTACATTCTGAGGTGAACTGTACATTTCAGAGGTCTGTGCATGTCTGGCCATTGTTAACAGACTGTCAGGATTGTGTAGACATGTCATGTGTACATGTTATTTGGGCTGTGTATTGTGTGGGGGGGGTAGATGTAAGTGTTATGGGAACCTTTTTATCTGACTGTGCATGCTGCTCCAGTTTCTGCTGTTCTGTTGGCTGTATGTGTTTGTAGGGGCAGACTGAGACATCTTCTGTCCCATGGTCAGGATTCAAACTCCATTGTGAATTGGGTCAGTATATGTAGGGGTAGTGTGTGAGTGGCAAACAATGATGTATTTATTCACACAGTCCATATACTGTACTGTTCACTTGATGTACCGGTATGTGACTGTGACTGTGTTGAAATTGGTTGTGGGTATGCACTTTCATACTGGTGTCTGTTTTACAGTGCTGTTACATCCCTGTAGCGCCTGATATCTTTCTAAATACATGTGTAATTCCCCATAGTAGATTTGCTATTTCAATTACTTGTGCTATTTCCGTGAATATATGTTACAGCAGACAGGAGGGTGTGTAGCAACTGTGTCAGCTTATCTATACCAGTATTGCAGATATGTCCCCATTTTCATGGCTTCTTCTCACCACTTTGTCAGCCTTGGTCCAGACTCATTGCAGTAAAGGGTTCCAAGCGCACCTCTCAACTGGCTGGATTGTTTCAGGATGTCTGGGTTTATTGCTTATATTTCTGGTCTGTTTTACAGATTAGTCTCATTTCTCTGGTAAATCACTGTGATGCTATGGGGATTTTTGTCAGTAAATTATGACATACATTTCATTTTCAGACCTCACAGCCATCAGAATATGTGTGCTGAAACAAATGATGACATACATTTCATTTTCATACCCCACAGACGTCAGAATATGTATGCTAAAACTAACTCTGGCAACTTTCTACATTTTTTAAGGGCAATATTTAAAAGAGGTCCCTAGTTTGGGCCCATTGTCCCCCCATTCTGACAGTCTTTGGACAGATTTGTTGCACTAAGAGCTTGAGAGGTATGATTCTGAGATACAACTCCACTACATGTTCTGAGCACATATATGTATATGTATATGTATATATATATATATATATATATATATATATATATATATATATATATGTATGTAGATCTATATCTTTCTATATATATATATTTGTATGTAGATATATATATATATATATATATATATATATATATATGTTTATAGGTTCATAGTTGTGTACTAGGCTAATGGGCCTGGAGCCTTTAGAAGCCTATCCCATAAGATTACCCAGCCATCGTGCCACCTGATCTTAATTCACAGTGCCTCTGTCGAGTAGAGTTACTGGAGTGATCACTGGGGTGGATTTTCTATTTCGCATCCACTCATTAAGATTTCTCTTGAAGAGGGTCAATGAGGAGCTCTGCTTGACATGTACGGCAAGTGTATTCCATAGCATGGGTAGTCTTTGGGTTATGAACCTGTCCCTCCAGCATGTTGTGTTGATTGTGGTAATGAGGTTGAGATCTGTGGAGTATGTGGTGTGGAGGGATTGGTATTTCTCTAGCTGTAGCATTTCTAACAGAGCTGGGTCAGACATGGTTTTGTAAGTCAAGCAGAGATCACCTCTAAGTAGGCAATATGAGACAGAGAATAGTTGGAGTTTTTGGAGTCTGTCTATACAGGACAAGTGTTTAAGGGCTAGGATTCTCTTTGTGAGTTACCTTTGCAGCCTCTCTAGTTGTTGCAGGTGTCTAGTGAGGTACATGCCAAATGGGGCATTGTACTAGATGAGTGGCCTAATGAGGGAAGAGTAGAGGGAGACAATCACCTCTTTCTTCCTGGATGCAAAAGCCTTACTAATGAGATGTGCCACATAGAAGGACTTTCTGACCACAGTGGCAATGTGGTGGTCAAAGGAGAGGTTGCTGTCAACCTGTGTTCCTAGATCTCTTATAACACCTTCTGTGTTAAGGGACTACCATTCATGTGGTAAGTCATGGGAACCGGGTTTCTTCCAAAGGGGCTGATGACACATTTTTGGTCATTGATCTTAAGGCCATGGTTCTGACACAAGTCGGACTCAGTCAAGCCTTTCTGTAGGATGTCAACATCACTTGTGGAGTTAATAATAGCTCCCAACTTGCATTTGTTTGCAAACTTTGTCAGCCAGAGTCCCTTTGTGTTGCCCTGGACTTCAGAGGTATAGATACCAAACAGGAGAGGACCCAGGACTGAACCCTGTAGGATTCCACTCGTGACTGGTCAGCAGTCTGACTTGGAGTCAGCTACTTTCACACTGTGGGTCTATATGTGAACCAGTTTGCAACCCACCTAGTGATATAGTGGTTGATGCCTAGCTTAGTGAGTTTTTCCATGATTCCTGAGTGGGGAATGGTATCAAAGGCCTTGGCCAGATACAGGTAGGCTGTATGAAACACCTTACCTTCATCCACAGCTCTGGTGACTGACTCAAAGAAGTCAACCAGGTTAAGCAGGCATGACCTACTCTTCACAAAACCAAACTGTGTGGAATCCAGAGTCTGGGGATTTCCTATATCCCTGTTTATTAGGTCCATGATGATGCATTCCATAGCTTTGCATAACAGACTCATTAGGCTAATGGGGAGACAGTTCCCAGGGCCTGTAGTCACTCCTTTGTGGGGAGGGATGACTGTAGCAGTGTGCCATTTAGTAGGGACATGAGGCTGTGATTGAACAGGGCACACAGGTGAGGTGCCAGTTCACTCTGTAGGTCATGTAGAACACAGCCAGGGGATATTGTCAGGTCCCATAGCTGCTGTATTATTGGCCTTGGACAGTGTTGTTTTAACCTGTGCAGCAGTAATACTGGGTGCCTGGCAATCTACTGGTATTGTGATTGGTCCTTCATGGAGAGAGAGGGGTAAAGTTGGCACTGAATCTGTCAGCCAGTATATAGGCAATATCTGTTGGCTCGGTATAGGAGGTACCATTGTGCAGTAGCTCAGAGGAAATCTGGGTATTGCCGGGGAGATTCTTTGCATAGCTATATAAGGCTTTGTGGTTATCTTTACTATCTGCTGCAATTCTGTTTTCATAGTTATCTTGGGGGGATTTGATGAGAGATCTCAACTTTATGTTGAGGCTGGAAGGGAGTTTTTCCAGTCTTGTGACTTCACCTTATTCCGCATCACTTTTCTCCTTCTGTTGTAGAGTTTGTTTATGGCAGGGGACCACCAGATTGGCTTCCTTTTTTGGAGGGGAGTGTCTTGGTTCTTTTGAGTATGGCGGAATCCATGCATTTGTATACATGTTCATACATTGAAATGGTGTATGATTCGGCGGTCATGCAACTATTCTCCATTTGCATGGGTGCCATGAAGTTAGCCAGCTCTGTTTGTAGGATCCCAAAGTTACCTTTAGAACGTTTTTTAATAGCGGTTACCTTTATGGGGGTGGGGGGGGGGTGGGAGGATTGTGGGTTTCCAGGGTGATTAGTTTGTTGTCAGATCTAACTAGGGAGGAGTTGATTATTGGTGTACAGCAACAGTCACTCATGTTAGTAATGACCAAGTCAAGGATGTTGCAACCTGTAGTGAGGGTAAGAACAAGCTGGTCCAAGCCATTGGAATTACTGAATTCCAGGAAACATTGGTCAAGTGCATTGGTACATGAGTAGCTTTCCCAGTTAATGGAGGAGTAGTTGCAGTCAACCAGTATGACAGTGTTAGGTTGCACCCTAATATTCTCTAGGGTGATTAGGAACATGGAGTGTGAATCTTGGGACATGGTTGGGGACGTATAGCAGGCTACAACCTGAAGTGCTGTCTTACCCAATGTTAGCTGCACCTGCAGTATCTCTGATGCATTATGCTGGGCTGCCAGTCTGTAAGTGTGTGCATCCTTTATGAATATGGAAACACTGCCACCTTTAGAGCTTCAGTCCAAGTTTTGGGGCCAGAAGGTGTGGAATGAGTTATAGCCTGGTAGTGCAGGGGTGCTTTCTGTTGCCTTGAAGCAGGTCTGTGTTACAGCACAAATGTCGATGGTTTCCATTTTAAGGACTGCTTAGAGTGAGTGCATTTTGAGATTTTGACTTATAGCATTGAGCAGCATGACCCTCAGATTGCATTTGTTTGTAGCTGTTATATATTTATATTTATGTCTATATATATATATATATATATATATATATATATATATATATATATATATAGGTCTACTTTACATGGTCGACTCTTCAGAAAGTCGACTTTCATATGGCCGAGACCATATGATCAACTTTCAAAAAGCCGATCATGTAAAATAAACACATAACACAAACCAAACACTTACCTTTCAACTGTTAGCAGGGGGGCAAGCCCCCCTGCATCCCCGTAACTTAAATATATAAACTCCAAGATCACACTACAGTGCGGAAGAGGAAATTTTCCCATTCCGCACTGTATGAAGATAGCGGTTCCCCATGCTCAGCTTTTCGAAAGTCAATCATATGGTCTCGGCCATGTGAAGGGGACCAATATATATATATATATATATATATATATATATATATATATATATATATTTATATATATGTATGTATTTATTTACTGTTCTCTATATATGTGCAGTGTCTGTATATATGTATATATTTAGATGTATCTCTCTCTCTCTCTCTCTCTCTATATATATATATATATATATATATATATATATATATATATATATTTATATATATATATATATTGTATAGATCATTCCACATATATGCATTTCCATAGATATAAACATGCATATATACAAAACCTGACTGATTCTACAGAATATTTTCCCTACTGCTGACTGACTCTACTGACTGATATGTTTGAAGAAGGATCATTACTGTCTAGGGCTCAAGTGGTGTAGTGGTACATTACTTTGATTGTTATGTATAGATCCCTGGGTTCAAGACTTGGCAGAGCTGACTATTTCTTTGCTAAGCAGGACAGTGGCTGCTGGAGAAAATTAGATAAGGGCAATACCTAAAATAGGTCCATAGTTTGGGCCCATTGATCCCCCCATTTTGACAGCCTTTGGACAGATTTGTTGCAGTAAGAGATTGGGGGTATGGTTCTGAGGTACGACTCCACTACATGTTATGAGTATATATATATATATATATATATATATATATATATATATATATATATGTGTGTGTAGGACTATTCACTGAAAGCACATTTCACTGAAACACATTTGATTGTGCACAATTCACTGAAAGCTCAAGTCACTAAAAACACAATTTACTGAAGCACATTTCACTGAAAGTTATAAATGGCCTTTTCCCCACTGTAGTGTAATCCTGGAGTTAGTATATATAGTAAGGGGGGTGGGGGAGCACAACCCCCACATTGGGAGGGGTGGGGCATAGCCCCACACCTATTTTAAATATTTTGAACTATATACATGGATACTTGCAATTCCAATAAATTACTGAACATAACACTGAACACTTTTCTGAACATAATGTATATCCAAACTATGTGGGGGGGCTATGCCCCCCACATCCCCCAATGTAGGGGGCGGTGCCCCCCACACACCCCTTACTATATATACTAACTCCAAGGTTGCACTACAGTGGGGAAAACGCCACATATAACTTTCAGTGAATTGTGTTTTCAGTGAATTGAGCTTTCGGTGATTTGTGCACAGTCATTTAACTTTCAGTGAAATGTGCTTTTAGGGAATAGTTCTAGACCCATAGATATATATATATACACACACATATATATATATATATATATATATATATATATATATATATATATATAAAATATATATTTATAAGGTCTATATTGAAACATCGAATGCTGAAAACAGCGAACTATGTTTCATCTACACATTTTCAGCGAATGCTGAAAATGTCAAAACCACATAAAGCAATTTTTTTCGCTGTTCCAACCAAAAAAAAAAACATTAAACACATCCAAATACACACATACCCTAACCCTAATTGTACCCCCCCAAAAAAACAGTAAACTACTAAATACACATGCACATAACCCAACCATACATCTAATGGAAAGAAAAACAGTAAACATTTTAAATCATATGCACTTACCTAAACCTGCATCCTAACCCTAAGGTCAGTAACTCTTGCACATTTACATAAACAGTTCCAAACATATGCACACTTACCTTAACCTTAATTCTACCCCCCAAAACAAAAGTAAACAGCTGAAAACACATACACACATAACTCAACCATACATCTAACACAAAATAAAAAACAGTAAACACTTTCATACATATGCACTTACCTTAACCCTCACCCGAACCGTAAGTTCAGTAACTATTGCACATTCATGCTCGGGAGCTATACTGGACAAAGGACCACACTACACTGCAGAACACGGCAAATCAACAAAGCTGTCAAGCGACTTTTTTCTCAGGGAAAGAATTCGCTGAACAGCCTCTTCACTGTTTTGCCTGTTCTCTCTATATGTGTCGAAAAAACGCATTTGACAAAATGAGTTTTCGTCATTCTAATAGGAACCCATATTTGTTTACATGTATGCATTTATTTACTTTTCTATATATATCTATATGTATATATGTATATGTATATATTTTATATGTATATCTCTACATATATTATGTATTTATTTTTCCATATATATGCATCTCCATACATATATACATTTATATATATATATATATATATATATATATATATATATGTATATATATATATATATATGGGTCCCCTACTATTTACCGAAACGCCGATTCGCCGACAAAGAAATCACCGACACCAAACGACCGACAACGCAGTTGACCGACATGCTGGAATCCCGACAGCCGGAAGACCGACAAGGGGAATGTGTAAGCGACCTGGTAAGTATGCGATAGTGAGGGTTTTAGGAGTAGGGAGCGGACAGGTAAGTGTGCAATAGTGAGGGATGTAGGGTTAGGGTGTGTGATAGGTGAGTGTGCGGTAGTGTCGGAGCTTGGGGTTAGGGGTGGGTAAGTGAGTTAGGGTTAGGTGCAGGTAGGGAGAGTGCGGTGGTGTCGGAGCTTGGGGTTAGGGATGGGTAAGTGAGTTAGGGTTAGGGTGCAGGTAGGGAGAGTGTGCGGTGGTGTCGGAGCTTGGGGTTAGGGGTGGGAAAGTGAGTTAGGGTTAGGGTGCAGGTAGGGAGTGTGCGGTAGTGTCGGACCTTAGGGTTAGGGTTTGGGTTAGGGCTAGTGGATATGTCCTGTAGTGTACTGTGTCGTTTACGTGTAGTGTGTCGGTGTTATGGTGTTCGGTGTTTTGCGTTGTCGGTCAACTGCGTTGTCGGTCGTTTGGTGTCGGTGATTTCTTTGTCGGCGAATCAGCGTTTCGGTAAATAGTAGGGGACCCATATATATACATATATATATATATATATATATATATATATATATATATATATATATATATATTTATATAAAACCTGACTGGTTCATGTATGTACTGTTGTATGACTCTACTGAATGGTATGTTTGAAAAAGCATCAGCCATTTCTGTAGCTGAGATGGCTTAGTGGTAAATTGTTGTTGCTATGGTGTACAGGGTCCTGAGTTCAAGACCTACAAGGGGTGATTATTTTGTTGCTAAGCAGAACAGTGGCTGATGGAGACAGGGTGATTAAGGCTGTTTAAAGCAGTTGTAAGTGGGTTTGCATGGGTTTGCGCGATGTTAAGTGATGCCAAAACATGGTTAAATGGCGAACTGCTTAATATGTGTAGGCATTGCTTAGCATTGAGCAAACTCACTTACTGCTGCTTACTACAGCTTACTCCTGCTTACCCCATGCTAATTTCTTTAAAAGAAAAGAAATAAGGGGTGATAAGAAATTGGTGAAAAAGGGGGCAAGCAGTGGGAAAAACAATATGAAAGCTAGCTAGCGATGTACAGGATGGGTGTATGGAAGGTCTATAGCTGTCCATTTCTGATACAGCAGGAGCTGTGCATTTGTACAGAATTTGGAGGTGAATTTGAACATCCAAACCCCTGAGAGAGGGGTGAGGACAACAGTAATTCATTTTTAAGCCGATTAGACCAGAATACATCTGTCCAGTGGACACATATGCAAAATGGATAGCTATGTATGGGGTGACTATTTTTTGTGGGAACAGATTGCCCCTTTTTTTTTTTATAAGGTGAGAGTGGGATGTTGGGGAAGGATAGTAGGTATATCTGGAGAGGTAGGTTGGGTAGGAAGACAGACAAGACAAACAAGACAGCAGACAAGAGTGGTATATGATGCGTGGTGGGTAAACACCTTGGATGGGGAGGGTGGCTGGGAATCGGATGCCCACGAGCCCACAAATGGATACAGTGGGACTAATGTCCCCACTCATGGGCAGTCATCACTGCACCTTCACAGCCCAAAAGGTGGCTGTGCTGGGGGCTAAGTAGGAGAGGCAGGCCTACCCTCAAGATGCACCATGTGGCCCTCAAGCTGATGTAGCAGATCTACAAACTCCTTTTGAATCTTGCTATGCACCAATCCCTAGACCTGAAAACAGGTGACAGTGTCTTGTCCATGACGGCTCCCAGGGGGGGACGGGTCCCATCCCCTGAGGTGGTTCCACCCAAAGGTGGTGCAGGACCAGTGGATGAGGAGGTCCTGGGTTGTGTCCCAGATGTGCTGGGGCCCAGTTCCATAGCCAATTGAGGTGGGACAGGCTGATCCAGACATGGTATGGTGTTTCAGTTTTATAACATATGTTGGTTAGTCATGAAAAGCACATTCCAGGATTAGTTATAACAGCATGCATAGGTATTGCCATTAACCCAAAACAACAGATTTGGAACCGTTGCATAGCACACAGAACACATGCATGCATGGAATCACAGTGTGCATTATAACGGCATGCAGGTTACATTGATAGCAACAGGCCAACAATGATAGCATTTGAACAGGGAACATTAATAGTCAAATGTTTAAATATTTGTAGAACAATAGGACTCATATCCCAACAATAGGTTTGGTGAAAAGCATACCCATTGATTTATGTGTTTAGATTATTGGTGCAGAGAGGGTGGTGGAGAGAGTTGTCAATTAATAACTGTATAGACTTTAATTGCTCACAACTTTAATGGTCATTGCTCTAATCATTACTCTCCAAGTATTACCTCACTTTACATCAACCTATGGCCTTGGGTTGGGCAATGGTATGTTTGTACACAGTGTATAATTACAGCTTTCTTACAGCTAATTTATACCTTTTCTTACCTGGTAGACCTATGGAGGAGGTTTCTGTTAACACTACCTGACTTTTCAACCCATATTCACATTGTTAGGGTTAAATATGTGCACTCATACTGTGTGTGTGTGTGTGTGTGTGTGTGTGTGTGTGTGTGTGTGTGTGTGTGTGTGTGTGTGTGTGTGTGTGCTACTGCCATACTCTGCCTTAATTTCTAATGGTCACCCTGGGTGTGGGCGGCAGTGACCACTAGCTGTGACAGTGTGACACTTGAGGGACATTCGTGGAGGAGACTACTTGGTGTATGTACTTATCTTGCTGTCATTTGCAGCCTTGGGGTTGGACAGTGGGTGCTGTACACAGTGTGTAGGTACAGCCTTCTTACAGCTAAGATATACCTTTTCTTACCTGGCAGACCTGTGGAGGAAATTTCTGTTAACACTACCTGACTGTTTTTACACATATATACATATTCCTGGGTGAACATATGCATACAGCTTACAACCACTCCTGGGATTTGAACTGTGCCTGTTTGTGCATAAAAATAGAACAAAGTTTGTGTTTCATCAGAATGAGCTATTCAGAAACTGCTGTCTCTTGTTTGACTGTTTTCTGCCTAATACTCTTTTGGTTGTATAATCTGACTTTGTAATTGTGACATTCATGCATGGCAGATAGTTCTTATGCTGCATATTCATACTTTGACATAGCACAGTCTATAAACCACTGGTTAACACAACATTACTATTTAGATATCAGATCTTGGTGCATGGAACATTTCATATAGTTAATCTCCTGTTTTACAACTCCACAATCTTTGTCGGATGAGCCTTGATTATTTAATGCTTTCAGAACTATAGTTGCTGTGCAGAAAGTGTACACATTTCAATTCACCACCATTCCTGGGTTTTGACTTTTATTGACAGGTACTGACATTTTTATTGATATATACCCTGTACATCACTATTACTCTGCTAATGACTCATTTATTCAGTACAAACCATACCCATTTTTAAATACTGACAGATGACGCTCTACTCCTTTCTATTTATTTGCCCTGAATACTGCAAGCTAGATTTGTACTCACCAGCCTTGCGATGCAGCCTTAGCAGCCTGCTGGCTTGGGCATCCACGTTTGTGGCCCTCTCATCTTCAGCTGTACAGGAGATAGACAAACATTTATGCCTACCTATGTATCAAATACACAGGCTGGACTTTAGAAAACACTTATTGATACTCTCGTATTATTTGACCTCCTGGTGTCAGGTGCCTGGTTTGTGTTTTGTTTGGTTACTGTTTTTTTCTTGGGCACCTTTGCCTCCTTTGGCTTCGCATGTATTGATACTGATATTTAAACATGTCTGGGACATTCCCTGCCTGTGCATCTTGGAACCACTGGTCCAAGAGCTCCCTCTTCCTATGCTTCAAGTCAGCAAAATGGTGCTGGACCTGCTCATCAGTCCGCGAGATGCCAGTGGCACTGTTGAGATCACATGTAAGATAGTGCCAGGCCTCCACTTTGTATTGGGAGCCCTGGTACTGGTCCTGCAGCATTCTCCCTTCATGGACTTTTTACTAGGAGTCCAACCATGACCCCAGACTCCTGAATTCTGCAGCCCTGCCCTGAATGTGCAAACCTTCACCAACACCAGCCATAGTGCCTGCAGTGATGAGCTACAACTGGTTATGGGCTGTATTTCCACCTGCAAGGTTTAAATAGGGATGATTTCCCTCACTTTACCATGATTGGATGGTTTTAAATATGCTGAGCTAAGCTAAGCATCGGGCAAACCTGCTTAGCACAGATAAGCATTGTTTAAAGGGGTAGATGCCAAGCACTGGTTACCAGTGCACAAATCTGCTTAACTATGCTAATTATTGCTAAGCATACAAATGTAAGCAATGTTTATTCTGGCTAAGCATAGCTGAGCACAATTTAGCATTGTTCAGCTTTCATTTTATGGAGGATCAGGATTGTGGGGTGATTCCTTATTAATGACATCTTATGATATGTATGTTTCCCTTCCATAACATCCCCCTATGTGCTTTCATTACCTTATATTCTTTTGTGGCTATGCTGTATGGGACACTTGGGTTTATATGGGGATTTCACATCTGAACTACACTGACACCTCACATTTGGACCTGCTACACTACCCTGGTTAACAAATATATATTATTCACTACCTGTTTATAAAAAAAAGATACGTTTAGTGCTGTTTTCACATATAAAAATGTATGGACTGCATTGTGGTTTGAACTGTGAATACCTGCATTTTAAGAAAACACTCTAACCACTACGCTACTTCACTTTGACTGTTTTGGCTGTATGTTTCTATTTAGCTCCTTTGGATGTTTAAGCTATGCTATACACAGCTGCGCGATGTGCACACCACTCAACTACTCTTTAGTGGGGATGGGAAAAAAATAAACGTGTTTTATTATTTTTTTTATACTGTAGGGGTATGCACATTGCTTTCTACATCTTAGGGCAGGACATTTGGACAACTACATTATTAACTGGGGAATTGGCTTAAATTTTCCTCTCAAGAGCATGGTTACTTATATGGTATGCCAGCATGTACACTGGCATACCATTCTGGACATTATCTGTGCTGGACCATTGTGGGGGGGGCTGTGCTTTGTGTGATTTTTTACTGTATTTTTTCTGTGGATACTGTTATGTTATGGTAACAGTGTCTGCGGACACTGTTAGTTGCTTTGGAATTACCATACAGCAATTCTAGAGTGCAGGGGGGTGTATACTGTGCAAGCAATGCTCAGACATGCCACCTGCACTTGTACATGGATTATTAAATATGTCTGTGTAGAGAATACAGCTGCATGCCTTCATTAATATGTAAGGTGTGCTGCTGTTCTACAGGGGCACGATTCGCTCCATGCAGGAATAGCACTATTCCTGCATGTAGTTTAATGTATCCTGGGGAAGGTGTTTGACTGCCAGACACAAGGTACAGTGCTTGTTTCTCACCTTTGGGAGAGAAATTGGCTAGGCTTTGAATGGTTTATTAAGAAATTTTGCTTAGTAATTAGCTGTAAACGTATGAACCCAGGAATCTAAGGAAAAGGAAAATGAACATTTTAGAGTGCTTTTTGTAAATGTAAATAGTATTAATAATATAGTAAGAAGAATGGGGAGTTTGGAGTGGTGTAATACATGTGATGTAATTATATTAGAAGACACAAGATGTTTAACAAGCAAAGTCAGATTTCAAACTGAGAAACTATGGGGAGGAAAGATAATCTGAAATTTGGGTAATGACAGTGGTTCTGGACTAGCTGTATTCTGCAGAAATGCACCAAATATATTAGATGCAACTTTAGCAAAATGGGAAAATTAATCACTGTATGTTTAAAATGGAAAGAAAAGGTATATAGATGTATAACATTATATGCTTATACTAATGGTAAAGAAAACAGAAGCTTATTTCATGAGGTTTTAGACTATGTGGTGATATTGTAACTGCTTCAACTTTTTTTAAACAATTCTCTTAATAATGTTTATTCCTAACATTTTTAGAAATACTGTTTAATCTGTATATTGTAATTATCTGTGACTGTAATTACTGTTTCAATCTTTTTAGTCTGCTATTAGTCTTTTTTTATTTGTCTTCTTGAAGCTTTTCCTTCAGGTCTTCACTGAAAATGGGCTGTTGGCCCAGCTGGACTATCCCAGTAAACAAATGTAAAATAAAAAAAATATAAATATTATAATAACAGGAGACTTAAACTGTGATTTAAGAGGCAAGCATAAAAAGAAAGGCAGTGATATAAGAAAAATGTTAGAAGTTATACGATGTTGTAAGTTAAAACTTTGGGACAATAATTCATGGACTTAGAAAAGGGGTGTTCATAGAACTGAAATAGGATATTTTATAAAATCAGAAGGTTTAGTTATAGTAGAAGGAAAGGGATTGAAACAGGATTTTCTGATCATCTTGCAATATGGCTGAAGATACAGGAAGACAAGGAATATATAAAAATAGACACAGGAATAAAAAGGATAAATGAGAAAGCATTGAATGAAGAAGGAAAGAGACTAGTAATAAAGTTATGAAAAGATTACATTCCTATGAAACATTTTATAAAAAAAGTATCTGGAGGATGATATTTAAAGAAATATAAAAATGTTTTTTTTTTACAGTGGCAATATGATTTGAGAAAAGTAGTGAAAGAAAAATATAAAATAACATATAACTATGTATTAGAAGATTTAGACCATAACGATAGAAAGTACTTTGACAAAGAAAAAAATATATGAAAGAAATCAAGAAAAAAATGCAAGAATTGTTATATAAGCAAATATATTTTTTACAAGTAAAAGGAAGTATTGAGTTATTTAAGCAGATTAGTAAATGAAGGTGATAGTGTAATGACAGAAATAAAAAAATGTAAAAGAAGAAATAGAAAGAACTCAGGAAAACACTATGAATAGTGTAGTACAATTTGTACAATATTTTTTATAAATAAAGCAAAAAAGAAATCAGTGAAAAATATGGAAAGTAAAAAAGTTAACAGAAAAAGTGAATAAAAAGTTGGAAAAGGATATTTATTTAAATGACATAAATAAAGTTTTAGGATAAGTAAAGATAGATTCAGCTGCAAGACCAGATGGAATAGAATATGAAATATATTACAACTTAAGGAATTAGCAAAAAATACATTCTTTAAAGATTTTGAAGACATGGTTAAATGGAGGTTTTATGTATAAAGAATTATGCAGTGGAGTACTTCAATTCATATAGAAGAAGGAAGATAGAAGACAATTAAACACCTAGAGACCAATATTATTGAATAATAATGATTATAAGATCTTTATGAATATAATACAAATGAGATTTGAAAGAAAATGGAAAATATTATGGAAGATAATATATATAGTATAAAGGGGAAGGATTGTCAAAAATTATTTATGATAGCTAGAAAAATTGTGGATGATATTATGAACAGAAAAGAAGAAGCAAAATCATGATCAGAGACTTGAATAAAGCATTTAATACAATTGGATATGATAGTGAAAGAATCTCCATCCCCCACACAAGTACGGAAAGGTGCATGGCCCAAAAAGCCAAAGTCAAGAGAAAACGTTAATAGAAAACAAAGAAAGGCCGGCACTCAAAAACAGCTCCTGGGCAATAAAGATTTTATTTTAGTCCAAAATTAAGTCAACATAAAAACACTCAAAAACACAAATGCATTTATTCCACACTTTGGGTGTCTGAGTATCTTTCTGTGAGAAAGTTAGTGTATAGTAATAATAAAGTAAAAAATACTTGTAAATGGCTGGTTAAGCCAAGAGGTGCATATGAAGAGTGGTGTAAGACAGGGATATCCAATGAGTTGTAGATTCTTTGTATTAGTTATGAATGTGATAGTATGTGAAATAAATTGCAAAATGAAGGTGGTAGGGTATATAACACATAGAGGGTTAAGAATTCCAGTTCTATTAACATATGCAGATGACTGTATATTAATTGCAAAAATCAACATTTGGATAAAATAAGTAATAATTTGCTGAAACAAGTGTCTAGAGGTGATAAGGATGGCTTTAAATAAAGATAAATGTAAAGGCTTAGGTGATGTAGCAATGATAGGGGTATATATTTTACAATGAAATAAACGTCTGTGAAAGATATACCATTTGGTAATAAAGATGTAAGTAGAATTCAGTGGGGAATAGAAGAGAAAAAAATCAAACAAACCAGTCTTTTCTGGAGAACATATAATTTTATCGTTCAGAAAAGAAGGCTTGTTTGATAAATTCAGTACTGATGGGAAAATAGGATACTTAGCAAGTGTATTTATGTTGCCAACAGTATTTGAAAAGGAATTATTGCAGATTATGTTTTCATTTATATGGGGTTCTAGATTAAACCCAGTAAAAAGAGGAGTTTCGAATGTCAATGAAAAGGGAGGAAATTTTGGGTTACTTAACCCAGTGGTGAATGTGGCTTCATTAAATTTGTACAAAGTGTTAAGGTGGAAAATGAAAAAAGATGAGAGACCTGAATAAAGCATTTAATACAATTGGATATGATCGTGAAAGAATCTCCAACCCCCACACAAGTATGGAAAGGTGCATGGCCCAAAAAGCCAACGTCAATAGAAAACGTTAATAGAAAACAAAGAAAGGCCAGCACTCAAAAACAGCTCCTGTGCAAAAAAGATTTTATTTTAGTCCAAAATTAAGTCAACATAAAGACACTCAAAAGCCCAAATGCATTTATTCCACCCTTTGGGTGTTTGAGTGTCTTTCTATGAGAAAGTTAGGAAATGATGTAGGTCAGTGCATAGTAATAATAAAATAAAAAATACTTGTAAATGGCTGGTTAAGCCAAGAAGTGCATATGAAGAGTGGTGTGAGACAGGGATGTCCAATAAGTTGTAGATTCTTTG
Source organism: Protopterus annectens (assembly GCF_019279795.1). Taxonomy (NCBI): domain Eukaryota; kingdom Metazoa; phylum Chordata; order Ceratodontiformes; family Protopteridae; genus Protopterus; species Protopterus annectens. Next base: position 156,343,923 of record NC_056734.1, read on the forward strand.
TTCTTTGTGTTAGTTATGAATGTAATAGTATGTGAAATAAATTACAAAATGAAAGCGGCAGGGTATATAACACATGGAGGGTTAAGAATTCCAGTTCTATTAACATATGCAGATGACATTATAATAATTGTAAAAATCAAAATTTGGATAAAATAAGTAATAATTTGCTGAAATGAGTGTCTAGAGGTGATAAGGATGGCTTTAAATAAAGATAAATGTAAAGGTTTAGGTGATGTAGTAATGATAGGGGTATATATTTTATAATGAAATAAAATTCTGTGTTAGATATAACATTTGGGAATAAAGATGTAAGTAGAATTCAGTGGGGAATAGAATAAAAAAAAATCCAACAAACCTGTCTTTTCTGGAGAACATATAATTTTATCATTCAGAAAAGAAGGCTTGTTAGATAAATTCAGTACTGATGGGAAAATAGCATACTTAGCAAGTGTATTTATGTTGCCAACAGTATTTGAAAAGGAATTATTGCAGATTATGTTCTCATTTATATGGGGTTCTAGATTAAACCCAGTAAAAAGAGGAGTTTTGAATGTCAATAAAAAGGAAGGAAAGTTTGGGATACTTAACCCAGTGGTAAATGTGGCTTCAATAAATTTGTACAAAGTGTTAAGGTGGAAAATGAAAAAAAGATGAGAGACCTGAATAAAGCATTTAATACAATTGGATATGATAGTGAAATAATGTCCAACCCCCACACAAGTACGGAAAGGTGCATGGCCCAAAAAGCCAAAGTTAATAGAAAACAAAGAAAGTTCAGCACTCAAAAACAGCTCCTGGGCAAAAAAGATTTTATTTTAGCCCAAAACTAAGTCAATATAAAGACACTCAAAAACCCAAATGCATTTATTCCACCCTTTGGGTGTTTGAGTGTCTTTCTGTGAGAAAGTTAGAAAATTATGTATATCAGTGTACAGTAATAATAAAGTAAAAAATACTTGTAAATAGGTGGTTAAGCCAAGAGGTGCATATGAAGACTGGTGTGAGACAGGGTTGTTCAATGAGTTGTAGACTCTTTGTATTAGTTATGAATGTGATAGTATGTGAAATAAATTACAAACTGAAATAGGCAGTGTATATAATGCATGGAGGGTTAAGAATTCCAGTTCTATTAAAATATGCAGACGACATTATTATAATTGTAAAAAAATCAAAATTTGGATAAAATCAGTAATAATTTGCTGAAATGAGTATCTAGAGGTAATAAAGGTGGCTTTAAATAAAGATAAATGTAAAGGCTTAGGTTATGTAGCAATGATAGGGGTATATATTTTACAATGAAATAAACGTCTGTGTAAGATATAACATTTGGTAATAAAGATGTAAGTATAATTCAGTGGGGAATAGAAGAGGAAAAAAATCAAACAAACCTGTCTTTTCTGGAGAACATATAATTTTATCATTCAGAAAAGAAGGCTTGCTTGATACATTCAGTACTGATGGGAAAATAGCATACTTAGCAAGTGTATTTATGTTACCAATAGTATTTGAAAAGGAATTATTGCAGATTATGTTTTCATTTATATGGGGTTCTAGATTAAACCCAGTAAAAAGAGGAGTTTTTAATGTCAATAAAAAGGAAGGAAATTTTGGGTTACTTAACTCAGTGGTAAATGTGGCTTCAATAAATTTGTACAAAGTGTTAAGGTGGAAAATGAAAAAAGATGAGAGACCTGAATAAAGCATTTAATACAATTGAATATGATAGTGAAAGAATCTCCAACCCCCACACAAGTATGGAAAGGAGCATGGCCCAAAAAGCCCAAAAAGGCCCTCATCATGGCAACTGCAATTGAAGCAGAGTAGGCAAAACTGCCTGACAGCAGAAAAGTCTTGAGGGTCCACTAAACAACAGATAAAAATAAAATAAAAAAAAAAACACAGAAAAAGTGAAAAACACCAACTGCAGAAGCATAAAATCCAAAAATGTTTCACTAAACAACAGATAAAAAATAAAAAAAAGTCTTGAGGGTCCTGCTGCAACTTGAAGTCCCTACCTTAGAACAGAAAAATAACAGAAAAAGCTGTTGGCTAATCAGGGTCAGAAGAGCTTTTTTTTGGCAAGACCTGAAGTCACTGAGCATTCTTTCGGAACTGCTATATTTTGGAGAGGTAGTTATGACCTTAATGAACACAACACAAAGGTCATGCCTATTTTGAATGCACTTTCATTTTTTGATAAAATGAGTATTTTAAGTTTAAATAGAAAGCAGTATATTTTAGATATGTGGTTATTATGTTAGTGGGCTCTTATCAGGAGGCTGTATGTCTGAATTTCAGGAATGAGATGCTGGATGATCATGGGACATTTAGAACAGTGAAAATAACTGCATTAGCCTTGAAGCAAAGAATTTTTGGGATCAGAATGTCCCATTTTCCCAAGCTGTTACATATGATTGCATCATAAGGCACTGAAACTCCTCAGCACTTGTTGCAACTTTGGAAGAAGGTGATTACTAGCATTTACATTTGCCTGTGAATCCCAGAATGGCTGCAGAGATGCAATATGAACCAATGTCCTTGGCAGCCTGGGTGTCTTTAATGTACACAGATATATACAAGTTTATAAGTTGTAGATATAAGCATTAAGGGTGATACCAACCTACTACATGCCGTAGAAAGACATTAAACATCACATGGCTCCTTCTTGTTGGTTACAAAATGTGTGAGATCAACAGTGGCTGAAAGGAGAGGATCTTCAATATGCTATTCTTTATAGTAAGGTGGTCAAGGTAGCAGATTGGTAAAATGAGATTAAGGCTGCTGTTCCTTTGCTGCACTTATTATGAGACTTGACTAGTCATAAATGCAGAACTGGCAGGAGTCATTCAGGAATGG
>NC_056734.1:156349278-156514278 GCF_019279795.1 Protopterus annectens
CCACATACTTATAATGTATACATCTTTATATGTACATGATTCTTTAGATATATATTTTTTATATGCATACTTGTTGTATATGTTTTTTATGTGTAGATAGTTTTTATATGGGATTTTATATAGGGACATGTTTTTGACTGTGTTGTATTCCTGTATACAAAGTTTCTATATTTTTGATACGCTTCTGCTTTAAGAAAGAGATCCAGTTATGTCATTTATAGATAGCATGATTTTATCAGGATTTTTATTGGTTGAATCCTTTTTAAAAATGAACTGATTTTAATGGAGTATTGTATGATGAAGCAGTCTTGAAGTACTGTGAAAGCGCTAACTACCAAATAAATGTTTTTTGCTTCTTGATGGATTATATGGACTGATTTTTGATGCACCTGATCTGCAGTGGATTGGTTCAGCATTTTTTTTTTTATCTTTAATTATCGTTGTGACAGTGTTGTGATTCACACAACTGTTTGGTGAACCATTCATTTCTCTTGCTTGGACTGTTTTTTGTTTCTGTGTACAATTTTTGTAGTGAGAGAGGACCATGGCAGAAGGATATATTGGTGCAATTGAACTGGACTATGCTCCACACAATAAGGTAAGTGGTAATATGGTTGAAAGACTTTCTGATTTTTTAAGTAAAAAAGATAATCCTCTCTTATGTTATACTCAGTCTTGTGCCAGCAATGACTTACAAGAGGAATATGATATGATGGCACTATGGAAAGAATTATTTCAACTAGAGAGTGATTTATTTATACTCAAACACCTCCAAACACAGCGCTATCACTTTGAAGCATGTTTGAAGCTTCATGTTATACCTATGGGCCTGAGGGCTTTAAAAATGTCCACATATGGAGACATGTATGAGGAATTATTGTGAAATGGCAGAAATTAAGTTTGGACTAAAGCTTTGGCTATTTGAAACTTTTGATTGAGTTTTTTCAGCCAGAGGAAGATTGGCTAGTCCTGTCCATTTTGGCAAAGCAGAATGATTTGTTTGTCAAGTTTCCAGCTGAGGCATTGGATACTAAATTGGGAAATATCTTAGACTCTGCTCTTCCGTTTGAGCGTAAATTACTTTTGCAAAAACACAAAAAGCTAGACTGAGATTTGGCTGATTTTGCTGCCAGCCACATCTTTACTTGGCTGAGGGCAGCATACAGAAAGGAGAGACAACCAACTGCGAGGGAATGAGTGAGACAACACCTCCTTGAACAATGAATTGTGACTCAGAATGCAAGACAACACCCACCTGAGCAAACTTTTGCGAGTGGGAATATGGGAATATGGAGCCGAATTCATCTGGGTCTGATGCTAGCATTGTGTCAACAGGAAGTACTGGGGAAGAGGACACTCGTGCTGATAAGAGCTCAATGAGTTTGAATTCAGAACAACAAATGCGAGAACAACTAGTGACTTAGGAGCCAGAAGAAAAACTAAATCTACGGAGTATGTTTCTTCACTTGCAGATAGCTCAGCGAGAAAGAGCAATTCATTGCTACTGAACAGCACTTCATTGAGAAATAATACCCTCCCTTTTCCGTTGCCTATAAACAAAAATATAAGTCAGAGATTGCACAGCAGTGGGAGAACAAAGAGAAAGTTGACTGCAGATGACACCAATTATCAGTCTTTGTAAAAGATGTGGCAATGGACTGCAACACCCTAATTTGGAATATATTGCATAGAATACTGACGGAAAATGAAGTTTCAATGTTAAATAAAGGTATGAACTTTATCCCAACCCAGAAAACAGATATAAGACTGTTTGGTTGATTTAAAAACTTTCATATGCAATGTGACGTTAAAAGTACATTTTAAACCCTCTGTTGATGTTAACTCTAATATTAATGCTTTTAAGAAACTTAGCATGTATACTCCTACTAATAATGCCACTTTGGAAGTTTTTGAGAGGATGTGTGAAAATGAAATTTTTAATTTATTCAGTCAAAGAAGGCTGAGTAAGCAGTATAAGAATTTAACTAAAGTTGCGTATTCTGCATTAAAAAGTTTATCCAGTGATAGTACCATCTCCATTAAATCCGCAGACAAAGGAGGTCTAGTGGTCATAATGGATCATGATTTTTATGATAGTTCTATGCTTGAAATGCTTAGTGTTCCTGTAACATATGTTAAAATAACTAAAACTGAGTTAGAGTCCATGATTATGAGAGTGAATAATACTTTATTGGACTGCTTGTTAGGACATAACATTTCATTAGATTTATACAATTATTTAGTATGTGAAAAAACAATCATTCCTTTAATACAAGGTCTGCCAAAGATGCATAAGGACCCTCAGAAACCACCCTTTAGGCCTATTGTTTCTGGAAGGGGTTGTTGCACTGAGAGCATTTTTATATACATTGAAAAACATTTAAGACCTATACTTGATAAGAATATATATGTATTGAGAGATACAAAACAATTTCTGAATGATTTGTACATGTTTATATCTGGAAGGTCATCACTTAATAACTTTATCCTTGTCACTCTTGATGTCCAGTCTTTGTTCACTTGCATACCAAATACCACTGGCATTTGTAATGCTGAAGGAATATTTAAGTAGACATAGAGAGTATAGTGAGAACTTTATGGAATATGTCTGTTTATGGAATTGATTTTGGAAAATAATGCCTTTATTTTTGGTGATTCACTTTATTTACAGAAGGATGACATAGCTATGGGCACATCATGTGCCAATAGCTACGCCAACATGGTTTTAGCCAGATGGGAGGAAGAACATATTATAGTACAGACACAAGATGTGTTTTTTATAGGAGATTTGTGGATGACCTTCTTCTTGTTTGGGAAGGTAGTGAAGAATCATTTCAGCAAATTAACACTACTAAATCATTTTTGAAATTTACTATGAATAGTTCTAGAGAGAAATTAGATTTTTTAGATGTCACAGTCATTAGAATGGCAGATGACACCTTAAAAACTAAAACTTATCGCAAAAAAAATATTATAGAAATACATATCTTCACGGGAAAAGTATGCACTCTCCACATTTTCAAAAATATTATTAAAGGGCAGGGCTTGAGGGCCTCAAGGTTAAATGCCATTGATATGGATTTTAAGACTGAGACTGACAATTTGAAAAATAGATTTGAGGAGAGAGACTACAATGATAAATAATACGGTCATGTAGACATCTATCTGTTTTGCCTATATAGAAGTGGAGAGAGTATTGAAGGCAGTTAAAGGCATAAGGGGTACCAATGGAAAGCCCTATTTTTCTGATGGACCCTGGGTAATGCCATCACATAGAATAGATACACAGGTTCATTTACTACTGATGTACTCCAGTAACATCAGGGAAATTGAGAAAATTATGAGAAAGCATTGGCAAGTATTGACAACAGACCCTGAGGTTAGTGGCATAGTAGGAACTAGACCTTGTTTTGTATATAAAAACAAAAAGAATTTGAAAAGAATGTTGTGTTATCCTAAGCCCAGTAGGAGTAATATACATAAAGGGATGGCTCATGGTACTTACCCATGTTTGAACTGTAATTGGTGTAAGTATCTTGACAGTAGTAGGGCTTTTATATACTCTGATACAGGGGAACACCTTCAATTTAGGGTTGTAGCCAATTGCAATACATGCCATCTATTATACTTAGCTATTTGCCAACAGTGTTTTTGCTTTTATATAGGCAAAACAGATAGACATCTATGTGACCGTATTAGGGAACACTTATATAGTATTAAAAGCTCCATTAGTACAAATGCTTTTGCAAAGCACGTTATGACTAAAGATAACACTCATGAATTCAAGTTTATGGTTTTGGAGACTATATATGCAGACAACCGGGGAGAGGGTTGACATAAGAAATAAAGTAGAAAATTCTGAGCTCAATTGGATTATCAGGATGAGGGGAAATAAGACAGAGGGCTTAATGATAAGATTTGTATAAAGCCAATACTTAAGAATAGACCCCTGCCCAAGTGACATAAATATAGTATCTTTCATGTATATACATCTTATATTTATATATGCATTAGCGTCGTTTTCCTTGTATACAATTTTATACACTACATACTTATAATGTATACATCTTTATATGTGCAGAATTCTTTAGATATATACATTTTTATATGTATACTTATTATATATATTTTTATATGTAGAGAGATTTTATATGTGATTTTAGATAGGGACATGTTTTTGACTTATTGTATTCCCATATACAAAGTTTCTATCTTTTTGATATGCTTCTGCATTAAGAAAGAGATCCAGTTATGTCACTTATTATATCAGGATTTTTATTAGTTGAATCCTTTTTAAAAATGAACTGATTTTAATGGAGTATTGTCTGATGAAGCAGTCTTGAAGTACTCTGAAAGTACTGTGAAAGCACTAACTACCAAATAAATGTTTTTTGCTTCTTGATGGATTATATGGACTGATTTTTGATGCACCTGATCTGCCGTGAATTGGTTCAGCATTTTTTCTTTTTATCTTTATAATTATCATTGTGACAGTGTTGTGTTTCACAATACTGTTTGGTGAACCATTCATTTCTCTTGTCTGGACTGTTTTTTTATTTTGGTCTTATTAATCTGTTGACGAAGGTTTAGAACCTTAGCTATGTACTTCATGTACCATTAGTTTTGCAAAGGTATAGGAAGTCGAATAGGGTTGGATCTTTCATGGCATGAAAGGCTAGATGAAGATCTTCATGGAGGAGTCCTTAAGAGAATGAGTACAGAGAAAGAGCTGCCATTTCTCCTGATAACTAAGACTTTTGAGGCCATTGACCTTTTCAGTTAAGAATCCCTGAGGTCACTCAAGTTTGTGATATGTTTAAATAACTACATGCCAAAAGGTGCATTATATTTAATAATGGATCAGATCAGTAAAGGGGAATTAAGACGTCTTTGGATCTAGTGGAAATGCCTTTGGAAATTAGATGGGCCAGATAAAAGGCTTTCCAAACTGTTGTGCAGACGTGAAGCTCAAATGATAAGGAATTATCAGTAAGAACCCCAGATCCTTTATAACAGTGTCTGATTGCAGGAGTGCATATCCTGCACTGGAAATGAAACTGTTTTGTTTATCAGAATGAACTATGTTACATTTTATTACATTTAACTTCAAATTTGAGAGCATTGTTTTTCCACCCATTGTTAACATGGGCTAACATGTGTTGGACCAATTGTAAGTCAGCTGAAGAGCGAACAAGACCAATTTACAGTAATCTGCAAACTTAGTTAACCCTAGGCCAGAAGTGCTGGCCTGAACGTCTGAGAAATATATACCAAATAGGAAAGGGTCCAAAAGTGAGCCTTGTGGTATGCCACTGGCAATTTTTTTGCTTTAAGAAGTGGCACCTGCTACTCTGACCACATGGGTACTGTCAGGCAATCAGTTAGATATCTGTCACACAATATAAGGACTTATATTAAGATTTACATGTCTGTTAATAATGTCTGCATGGAGAATAGTGTCAAAGGTCTTGGCAAGGTCTGGATATGCTGAATTTACTGCATAACCACTGTCTACTGTCTCAGTTACTTTATTCAGAGAAATTATTGAGGTTAAATGAGGTTCAGGGTTAAGAGATTTACAATGTCCAGATTAAATTAGTCTGAGATAATGTGCTCCATGGCTTTACATATGAAGCTGGTGAGACTAATGGGTCTGTAGTTACCAGGGTCTGTAGTTAGGCCACCCTTGTGTAATGACATTACAAGGACTGTGTTCCAGGCTTTGGGAATGCAATGGAGAGGAATAAATTAAAGAAGTTAAGTAGGAATTCAGAAAGGCCATATTTTTTTACTGATATTCAGGTAATCTGGTATGTAGTCAGGGCCCATAATTTAAGGGGATGGGTGGGATTGTGGAACCTGTGGGATAGCTATAATTGTGGGTGGAGTAACATTTGCACTAAATTTCTTAGAAAGGATATTAGTTCTTTTCTTTGAAGTTATTTTTGGTTTTACTGGCTATTCTAAATTGGTTGCCTTAAGCTCTTTGTTAGTTTGCTTAAGTGCGCTCTTAAGGTAGGTATAATGAAACCTCTTAGAAGTATTAAGCCATTTCTTTTTCTTGTTATATAATTTATTTATTTATATGGGTATTCCACCACGGGCCTATATGAGAAGACCGAATGGAAAAAATATCGAACAGCAAAACAGAGAAAATACTGGACCTCAAAGTGCTGTTTGCCAGATCGTGGTACAGTGAAGATTGGAATATTTGCCCTTTCCTCACTGTAGTGCAATCTTGGAGTTGGTAGATATATTTAGCGGGGCTGTGTGTGTGGGGGGTGCAGCCCCCCACAATAGCAAGTTCGAGGTCCGGTCTTTTCACTGTTTTGCCGTTCGATATTATTTCCATTCGGTCTTCTGATATAGACCCTTCCACCACAGGGGTTTGTTTTTAACCTTGTCATTATATTTGTTGCAGATAGTGACTAACTTATTAATATAACTATTTAAGTGGGACCAGGAGTCAGAGTCAGAGAAGGTAGCAGCTTTGAGAATAAGATCCTTCAGAGGAGGATTACAGCAGAATGTACTTAAGTCATCAAGTAACTGAAGAAGGTTTGCTTTTGAAAAGTCCCTAAACACAGAGCTATTTACAAGGGAAGCACCGCCTGGTTTAAAGCAAAACAAAATCACTAAATTACGGTCTGATTTAATAACACATGATGATTCATATAGAGCTATGTAAGAAATGATCATATTTGTGAGGATTAGATTTAGGCTATTCGGGCCCCCTTGTAGGATGGTTAACTATGTGTGAAAGATAGTTATTATTTGAAATGTCAAGGAAGTGCTGGGCATGCTAACCAGTGGCAGTTAAGGTCAATCAATTTATTGATGGATAATTTATGAACCCCAGTAGGAAGGTGCTGGGTTTAATGGACATTTCAGCTAGTCTGTTAAGACAGCTGCTGTGCTTAGAAGGGGACATAGAGGGTGTTCTACAGCTAGCTATGAAGTGGTAATTAGTCTGGATTAGTGTGGTGTTGACTTTTAGGAGTTTACATGTGGTGCCCCAAGGAATCTGTTGTGAGGTGATGATATCCTTGACAGATACTAACTCTCCTGACAATTACCAGTAGGTCTGAAGACATTATGGGCATTATATCCAGTAATATAGGGAGTGCTTTCATTGCCCTGAAACCATGTTTTTGTAACTACACATATATGAATGTGTTTTTTGTTAAGATTCCTGGCTTTGAGTAAAGCCACATTATTTTAATTTACTAGGTTTCAATATTCATCAGATGGACTCTGCCTAAAAAGGCACTATGGGGACAGCAAAGGTTTTAGCCAGAATCCAAAAGCTTTGGTAAGAGAGGTGCAGGCCATCTCTGGGAAAGCAGGAAGACTTGTCAGCTATTTCCTCCCAAGCTGACACAAACTGGATCCCTCTAAAATGTTAAAAGTTACATAGTCTGTTATTAAAGCCAGTTATCCTGTCTTTGAATATCTGCATCTTTCTGGGTGATGACAAAATATGACTCAAGACCTGTATCCTTCCTGCCTCAGATACATGCATAGTAAGTTCAGTCATATCCTTCTGCATGTCCCTCTGGGTAGAATGTCTAAGGTTGTTCACCCCTATGTGGTCCACTATCAGGCCATAATCATATTTATCAGGACTGAGGGATCTAAGAGCCTTTGTTACATCCTGGAACCTAGTTCCAAAAGCTCCAGAAAGACAGCTAACTCACCCTATTCTTATCTAGCCTGGAGAGGGAGGTGTCTGTATGCCTTACAATACAGCCCCCTATTACTAAAACATTACCATGGTTTGATGCAGTCTCAGTGGGCCATAAGGGGTTGCAGTTAGTACCCATGTGACTCTTAGAGGTATGAATCCTAGGTGTGGGTGTGAAGTATAAAGGTGGGTGTGTTGCTGTGTATAATAATGTCTGAGGTTTCTTAGTCTTTAACTTACGTTTCTAAAAAGACATTTTTGAAATGTTTTAAGTGAATCCATGAAGATATGTTTTTCTCAGCTGTGAAGTTCTCTCTCCTGTGCCTTACTGTCTGATGCTGTAACATGATTTCAATAAAACTTCCTGTTTAGGAATTAGTAATGTAAACCAGCCCTGAGTTAATTGAGGCAGGATGGCAAATGCATTTTAAACACTGCTAACATGAAGCTGTAGCAGAAAGTATTGATGTAGCTGATATTTCATAGGTACATGGGTTCTTACTAGGCTAATGTCCACAAGCTTAGCAGCACACCCAAAACAATTTGGGTCCTGTGTATCATGGCATCTATATGGGGGGGGGGGCATGTTAGTAGGGAGATAACTAAGGATTTGTAAGAAGGTGTTAGAATAATAATTTTCTAATTGACACCCTCTGTCTGTAAGTGACAAGGGGGCCAAACTTGGGATAAATTTATGATTTCCTATCTAATTTACAAGGTTTTATTTGAATATGGTCAGTGATGAACTCTGTTTTATATGGATGGGGAGCCTACTCCATGGTGCAGGTATCCTTTGGGACACATATCTGTCTCTCCAGCATGTTCTGTTTATGTCACAAATGAAGTTTAGATACCTGGATTTAGTCTTTATTGTGCTGCTGGTTTTGTGCATGCACAACAGAGTCATCAGGGCTGGATCTGCGGAAGCCTGTAAGCCAGTGAAAGATCCCCTGTTAGCAGCCTGCAGGAGACGGAATACAGAGACAGAGGCTTTAGGCAATCAGTGTTGGATAGGCTGTTCATGCCAGAATTCTCCCGGTAAGAAACCTTTGTGGTTGTTCCAACTGTTGCAAGTGTCTGGATAGATATATGCCAAAGGCGGCATTGTATTCAGTGATAGGTCTGATGAGGGCCAAGTAGAGTTGTACTATAGCTTCCTTGGACCTGGACACCATACATTACCTATAAATTATGCAACATATAATGATTGTCTTACTAACTTAGTTACTGGTTGATCAAAGGCCAGAATGCTTTCTACATATGTTCCAAGATCCCTTACTACTGGGTTGACTCTTAGGGGTGTTTTATCAATGGAGTAATTAACTTGGGTTAACAGCTTCCCAAAGAGCATTATAATGCATATTTGGCTATGGGTTTTAAGCCATGGCTTTGTCACCAGTCCTTTATTTTTGTTAAATTCTCTTGCAAGCTACTGGTGTCTTGGGGGGGGTCTATAATAGCTCCCAATTTATAGTCATCTGTGAATTTGGTGAGCCAGTGGCCTTGACTACAAAAAGAGTAGATGCCAAACAGAAGCGGGCCCAGCACAGAACCCTGAGGTACTCCACTGATGACTGGTCTCTTGTTGGAGGTGATCTCACTGATCCTGATTTCTTGGGTCTTTTTTGGGAGACATCCAGCAATCCAGTGAGTTATGTAGGGATTTATGCCTAGCTCAGAGAGCTTGTCAACAAAGTCAAAGTGTGTTATTGTATCAAATTCCTTGGTTATGTCAAGATACACATTATGCACTGTTTTACCCTTATTCATTGCCTTGGTGACAATGACCTTCTCAAAGAAGTCTATCAGGTTAAGTATGCATGACCTTCCCTTAACAAAGTCATATTGGGATGGGTCCTGTGTCTGTAAGTTGCCAATGTCATTGTTTATCATTTCTATGGTATTTCAATCCATGATTTCACATATTAGGCTTGTTAGACTGTTGGGTTTGTAGTTCCCTGGGTCAATTGATGGTCCACTTTGTGGAGGGGAAAGACTGTTGCTGTCCACCATTCATTTGGAACATAGCCTGTTTCAAGACTATAGTTGAAGGGTGCCTCAAGTGGTCCTGATAACCGTGTTTTAGACCATTCATGAGGCAACTGAGGATGTTGTTGCAACCTTTGGAGGCAGTATTCTTGGTTTAGTGAATGCTTCCAGGACCTGCTCCCTGCTAATAGTTGGGGATAGTATGTAATAGGGGATTTCATCTGAGAGAGCTGGATGGAATGGGTGATGAAGACTGAGCTGAATTTATCAGCCAGTAGATTTGCTATGTCACCCTGATCAGTGAAGGTGGTACCATTCACCACCAGTTCAGCCCACTGCTGTGTGTTACCTTTAAAGTTCTGGACATAGCTGAAGGTCTTGTGATTGTCCTTAGTCTGTGAAGCTATCCTGACCTTGTAGTTGGCCTTTTAGACTTAATTAGACCTCTTAGTTTCTTGTTTAGTTGTACAATACAGCACTTGTCTTTAAGATAGTTGCTCTTCTTGATTTTGACCATGACTTTTCTTCTTTTATTATATACTCAGTTTAGGTGAAGATTCCACCAATGGGGTTTGTTTTTATTATTTGTTTTGGGTTTACTTCTTGGAGGTACGTCAGCCTGTTTGCAGCCATTCAGTTTGTATAGGAACTCTGTGAATAATTCTGCATAGGTAGCTATTGTCCAGGCGTTAGGAGGAGTCCTGAATTTTGACAAACTGTCCCTCAATAGGATGCAGTTTGCTTTAAAAATAGTTCCTAACTGTTACTGGTTTAGTTGAGTTTTCCAGGCTGATTTTTACTTCAAAGGAGACAGCTTTGTGATCTAACCTCACTAGTAAGGATGTGACATGCGGTTGTGGGGGGGGGGGGGTGCAACACTGTTTCATGTCTCATCCTCTGGTTGGCGTATGCGCTATTGGTTCCAGGGTGTTTGTGTTAAAATAAACTCCAGGAAATATTGTGCCTGCGAGTTTGAAGCAATATAATTTTCTCAGTCTGTAGAGGAGTAGATAAAGTCACCCATGAATAGGATGTTTGGTGGGATGGAAAGCACCTCTAGTAGGTTTAGGTAGAGTCATGAGTCTCTAGAGGCATAGATGGTGACTTGTAGTTAGCACATGGATGAGCCCCATGGTATCATCCTGTTCAACCTGGAGGTATGTTTATTGCTAATATAGATTGAGACATCTTCACCTTTGGCCCCAGTCTGTGCTGTTGCTGTTCTAAATGCGTGGAAGGCACTGTAGCCTTACATTGATGGAGTACTTTCAATGGCTTTAAACTAAGTCCTGATTACAGAGCAGATGTCTACATTCTCCAGAGTAATTGGGGCTTGAAGGGTGTGGAGTTTGTTATTTAGGCTCCTAACATTGAGCAGTAACACCTTAAGGTTGCTTGGAGGCATTTTCACCATTTTGGTAGATCTAAGTGGGTGGATAAAGTTTCAGCCAATATCTGAAAGACTAGGGGGGGGCAGATACAGCCCATACTTGGCAAAGCAATGTGGTCTGTTGGCTATGTCCTCCCATCCTCCCATGGTGATAGATATTGGATCTCCCTTGAATGACACAGGAAACTATGCCAATTATTAACTTCAATCATTTTATATTTATACTGAGGAATCATCCTTGGTGAAGGTAGAATGCTGCTCAGTGCAAGGCTTGTAGATGTTTGTGATGCATATTACATGATTTATTATGTCTGTTTTCATATAGTCCAGTGAGGTAAGTCACAGGTCATTTACACCCACATGGGCTATGATAGAATCATACTGGTACCTGGAGTGCAGTGACTTGAGTGTGTGAGTGATATTGTGGATCCTGGCTGCAGATGGGCATCTAACCATTATCTTCACCTTATCTAAACCTGTAGAGTGGTGCATCTCTGAGTAACACAACGGAAACCCCAATGACAAGAGTATTAGGTAAACTATATGCTTGCCTTATGGGCTTTGCTCTTGGGGGACCATTGGGTGCTGGCTTATGTGAGATATGCAGTGTTGCTTTTATTGATTGCTGAGGAACAGTGTTTTTTATAGGTGGCTTTGGAGGTTTTATGAAATTTGGGAAGGTTTCTTTTAAGCACTTTAGCCTAAGACAATCTGTGGATGCATTGTGGGTATTCCTGACAACATCATTTATATGTGAAATTTTGCCTCCACGGAAGTTCTGTATTTATATTTGTAACATTTGTAACATACTATGTTATTTTCTTTAAAGATTAACTGGTTGTCTGAGAACCTGAGACAGTTGATGTATTGTCTTAGGATGGCCAAATATACCAAGATGGCTACAAAAACATTTGGCAATTGCATATCCATGTTTTCCAGTCATGTAAAAGGGTGGGCTGTTCAGGATTAAGAACTGGATTCTAACAGGGGTAGCCTAGGGTAGTTTCTGGAGTTAAGGGCAATATCTTATTTAGTGCTAGGATATGGTAGTGCTATTCCATGTGCAAGTTAGCTTCTCTAAGCTTAATTCTGCACAATGCCACACCGTTTAACAGATTTTGGACCTAATCCTAGCTTTATATGGAAATTTTACTATCTCGACATTTCCTACTACAAAAGGTGCTATTAACCAATGTTGCTCTGTGGACAGCTCTGCACAAACTTGCCTGATTTATAGCAGAGAAAAAAAGATAGCCAATAAACAACCATACTATGAACTCCCTGGAGTGCTTCCCAAATCAGAGAGACCAGGCAAACACTTTCTGTCACAAGATGGATGATCCTGGAATTTCTTAATGTTAAAGAACAGCAAAAGCAGCTCTCAAGTGCAGATTAAATAACAAACAGCAAACAACTGCAACAACTACATCCCTGCCTAATTTGCTGGCAAATGGAACTAGAAAGGCCAACAAATACAGAAATGACTATTTTTTTTTGCCACAAAATTAAATAAATGCTTTAAAAATGCTCAAAAACAGCAATGCCTACTGTATAAAGAATTACAAGTACAATAAATCAAGAAAATATTCTTACCTTAGCTTGTATGACTCTGGATGCAGTTGAAATACCTAAAAAGTGTTGTAGTTCTCTGTAAATCAGCACAGAGCCTTGCAAACTTGTCTGATTTACAGCTCAGGAAAAAAAGGCTTGAAAGCTGACTCCTATGCTCTCTAGCAAATAAACAACCACACTTTGAGCTACCTGGAGTGCTTTCCAACAAAGACAGATCAGGTAAACACCTTCTGCCACAAGCTAGATGATCCAGGAAATTCTTAATGTAAAATCACAGCAAAAAGCAGATCTTGGGAGCAGATTAAACAACAAACATAGTTTTATTTGTCAGGTTTTACTATTTCATTCTCTGTATTTTTTTCTGTTCTTGTTTTAATATGTTGTTGGCCTGGGAGAGACATTAGGATGTGTGTGACTGCATATACAGCTGTAAAGATGTGTGGGAAGGGGGGGGGGGTGCAGTTTGCTTACTGATGGTATACTTGAATTCAATAAATATGTATGCATCTTGGCCCTGTGCGTTGCCATTACCAAGTAGCAGAAACTGCAAATATAAGTCAATTTCTTTGTATCAGAAGATATGCAAGAGGGACCTTTACCCAATAAACCAATAATGTCACCACACTTCACAGATAACAACTTCAACAACAGACTTATGCCTTATCAATACTTTAGAAGTCATTTCTGAAGACCCCTCTCCCCAAATAAACAAACAAAAACAAAATAAAACAAACAAATGAAAAAAGCAGCAGAATTATGATCTTGGTCCTGCTATTACGATGTTAACTGTACTTGTTTTAAACAATTAGCTTTAATTGCAGTTTTCTGTCAATATTTGCATAAACATGGCAATCACAGTCTCACAAAATGGCAACATTCAGAAAGTTTCAAGAGTTATTAGTCAAGTTAAGAACTTTGGGTGAAGCAGTTTGGTAAGCCAACCTGAGCTTCAGGACCTGGTGGAGGCTGCAGTAGAGAGGGTTGTTGAGAGGTGGTGGGACCCATATCATTGCTTCCTTTAGCAGGTACAAGACTCAGTGACATGGTCATCTCCAACCAATGAGCCAACACAGGCCATGATCTCAGCACTCTTGGGGTCCCCTTGTCTAGGAATATTGGGGCAGGGCTATTCATAAAGCTCTCTGGATCAGGGCGCAGAATCATAACTAGCTATTCTGGTGCTCCCCTTAACTTTAAGTTGAGGACCTAAAAAAAGGCCCTCTTGTACGTGAAGACCAAAAAAAATCTCTTTCTCCTTTGAAAAATGTAGCATATTGTTTTCTACAAATGTACCATGGGTCTTGATACAGCTAAATATCACACATGGAATGCTGTAATGCTTCAACCTTGACTGCAAATGCATTATCAGCATTAATTTATGAATGCCAGTACTACAGTACTAACTGATCAATGACTGCCAATCATGCCCCTTAACACCTTGAACTTCAGGTGGCTTCCCTAATTACTCCACCCTAGCTATGCTTCTGTAGGATGAAAGTGGTAGTGGTTCCATGCAACCCCTATAGCCCACTATGTGTTCATTAATCTTCTATTTCCCCTTCCATTTGTCAAATGAAACTAATGTGACTACCAAACTCTATTGTCTGTCTTTTGATGTTTTGTCAATATCGCTATCATTTCTGTAACCGTCATTCCTCTCCTTAGTACTTTTTCTCCTTCCCCATCTTGCCTTATACATATATTTGAAATAAAAAGGTTTATCCCCACCAGAAAAAAAAAAAAAAGAAAAATATCCATCCTCTCTCACCTCTTCCAGAATAACCCCTTATGTTACCTGTTGTGCTTCCCTTGTTTACTGTCCCCCTTTTTGACTTTCCTATCATCCTCTTTCCATACTTATAAAACCCCAAAACTGGTGTCCATAAAAGGACACCTTCACAGTAAAATAAATCTCTCAAAGTTGCCATTTGCTGATAGCCAGCATTGCTGAGCTTCAATACACACAGATTCTTGCCATGAATTCCCAGTCTACTACCACAGTTTGGTGCCAATTAACAAAATCATACCAGGTTACTCGGGAACTTGCAAACATGCTCCAAGGATGTTATTATTCCTCTGTATCAGGGACATTATTGTTCCTCTGTACTCTGCACTTATTAGGCTGTTTTGGTTTGTATCTGTCCAAACACTTGTCACAGATGAAGCAATCACAATGCTTACTCACTAAAAAAATCAAGGACCTAAATCATAAAAACTTTGCAGACCACCTCAAAGCCTTGTCTCTTTTCTTTGTATTGCACAGGTTACTGAGAGGTGACTTCTGCCTCACATGTAGAGCCTCAATACACCCTTTTCTATCAGACCTGCTATATATTTGGCAGTCCAGTGGCATCAGAAACACCTGGTCAAGGGATCTCAATCCCTTTTGCAAGATTAACAGAACATGATGGATGAAGAGGTATGTATCACAAAGAATACCACTTGTATTGAATTGGCTTTCACTCCGCATACAGCAGAGAATTTCTCAATATATTCAAATGTAACTTGGATGAATGGATGGATAACCACAAATTCACCCATAGTTTGGCACCGATGACCCTTATGGTAAGGGGGAACATGTAGTACTCAACATACACTTGCCACATATATGCTAAACAATATAATGTAGGTCTTTAACCTAAGGAACAGTTTTCATACCATATTGGAAGAAATCACAGAGAAGTGCATTATTATTTGAATATTTATTTTTTGTCTACTGTCAGCATCATCTCCATAGTTAGTAGGATGATTCTGTGCAAAAAAGAAAAAAAATACTATTCATGCTTTGTTCTCATAGTCTCAAAAGCATTTGTTTCTTTTTTTTGCTCCATTGGAGGGGCACCTCAGGCAGCAGAGCTGCCTTTCTTAGCAAGGCGATAACCAAATATATCTGAGCAGTGGACACAAGAACAAGTCAGTCATGCACTGTTATGGTAAGCAGTCTTCACAATTATGCTTTCTACTGCGTGTGTGTGTGTGTGTGTGTGTGTGTGTGTGTGTGTGTGTGTGTGTGTGTGTGTGTGTGTGTGCGTGTGAGACTGGGCCAAAGACACCAAGTTCCAGAATTGCTCTACCATTATTGCTCAGTGAAATGGCTGCTCATATGTTCTGAACAATCTATCCAAACGTGCAACCTTCCAGAAAAGAGTGAAAGTGTTTTCTATGACTATTTATGGTCAGTCTTTCTCACAGGTACAGTGATCTCAGAAAGAGAATGATAAATGAAGGCATGAGACCCCACACTTGGAATGTGTGTGTGTGTGTGTGTGTGTGTGTGTGTGTGTGTGTGTGTGTGTGTGTGTGGGGATGATACTTGCAATTTTTTATTTTATTTTATTTGTTGTTTGTACACAAACTGCATAGCTTGAAGTATATGTGTTGCAAGGCTGTGTATACTTAAGCTGTCAATTATTTTGAATTTCACTTGAGCAATCGTGATGCAAACACTGTAGTTTTCAGGAGATGTAGTGGAACCATTACATGGAATATTTTGTGTTTGCAAGCATTTAGATATCAGGTTTTAGAATATTGCCACATTTTCACATACAGTTTGCATATGCAATGGTTTTGGTCAGCTTTTATTCATTTTTGGCTGTGTCCTTTCATGAAATCTAACCTTCTCTTGAACTTAATAGCAATGCCACTTAAAGGTATCATGTTAATTATAATTTTTATCTTTAAAAGGTAGAACATGATATGGTAAATGGTTTGACTTTCTTTATAAGGCTTTTCTAGGTACCAATGGGCCGCGCAAAGCTCATTATTAAGGTTATTGATATTTGCAGTCGTAAATCAAACGCAAAACTCCTCTAACAAAAAATGTTTTCTACAGCATGCTGATTATGCCAGTCTCAAAGCAATCTGCTTCTCAGATTCCTTATATTCTTGCCTTATCCTGGGTACATTCAGCTATCTTGAAAGATGGGTATCAAACCTAAACTTGTCTTCCACCCTAGTAAATCAGAATTGGTGAGACAGAATTACTGATTATTTGTGAAAAATATTGCATAAGTCTTCACTCATAAAGGTTTTAACAATATTCAGATATTCATATTCTGACTTCTTTTTAAAGGGGGGGGGGGCTTAACTTTTAAAATTCATCCATTATGCTATTAACAAACTGCACTAGAAGACGTTGATGCTCTTTACTAGCACTTTCATCATGGATGGAAAGTAATGCCCTCTCTAGTATATCCTACTAATATGGTTTTGCACAAATTGAGTTTTCTTATTCCTCAAAACAAACACCTAATACAATCCTCAAAACTGCTTCTTGCTGCATTCCCAGGTTTGCTGCTGAGTCCTGGAGGCTGGAGCACGTCTCTCACTGCCCTGGAATGGCCAACACTGTGCAACCTGTTGCAATGTCTCCATCCTTTCTGACCAACTGTGTTTCCTAACATGAGCCTTATAAGGAACTTTTATATGTTTTATAAGGTATAGCCCAATGCATGAGCCACAATCTACTGCCCATTTACGGCTGGATATTTCAGAAATCTATTTTGAGCTTGCAAACATGGATTTCCATCTGCTGCTCCTTTCTTGACAGCATGTTGCTTACTATACTGCAACAAATCATTTTAATGATCACTTTCAGTCATGTAATGACCTTCACCTAGTTATAAACCAATTAACCCATGTTAAGAAACAAGGTTAATAAGTGTTTATTAGACCGCTGCCAGCATTTGCAGCATCACTACTTTATTTTTTGCTTTATATTTTTATATTCCCCTTTATCCTTTTACATCTCTTTACCATTCTATTTTTACTACTGATGTTTTTTTTAAATGATTACGCTACTATTGCTTGAAGACATATTTGTCGAGTTCCATTTTGCTGTAATATGTTAGCCAAAGCAGCACTTGACAAACCTTAAATATATATATCTTTTTCTGTAGCAGAGTTTCACTCAGCATATGTTGCTTGGGGGAGAGGGATGTCCCACTATAACTTCCTGTATAATTATTCTAACTTCAAATTACTGCAGCTTGCAGGGATAAAGAAATTACCTCAGTGCAATGCAGTTGATTTTAGACATGATTCCAGCTTTTACTCCTGGTTTTAATACAGATAATATTTAAACAGTAATCTCAACTATCCCGAGTAGATGCTCTAAACTTCTTCACACTTAATGTCAGCCATTTCTACTATCTCCAGTGTTATTGCATTACACAGCTACAAGCCATATCTTCTAATTATTATTATTACTGCAGCAGTTTTTGCATCCTTGTAAGTTTGATATGCTTTTCAGTATGTGTTTCTTGAAGCAGCGTGCCAAGACTCCCCTAAAATTTCCAGTAATGTTATCTAATGGAATAAACCCTTCATCAGCATAACAAAAAGAGAGTCTGATTTGCTTTTTTTTTTTTTCAAAGTAGGAAAGGTTCAGTTCACATAAAGTGTTGTAGCTAGGTTTTTAGGCCTGCTTTTAGTTATTGGTTGCTATGATCTTAAATCTTCACATACAGCTGAAAAAGAATAAAGCAAATCAAAATAACTAGTTATCCAGACAAAAGAACTCCCACCGAGTATACAGCTTTTTTTCGCAGTTCTTTACACTTCAAAATCCCTTCAGTTTGGAAGAAAATTCAGTAATATATTTGAGAGCCTTAAGATTGTATACAGAAGATTAACAATTTTGTAAAACTGAGGCAGAACTGGTTATGCTGTATGACGCATCACTATACTTTGCTTTCAAAACTCAGATCCATTTTAGTTAGCACATCACCAACCACAGAATGTAAGCAGGTCCACGTCTGTCATTAGTGCATCCGTGTACTATTTTAGCTTTGGATCAACTTTGTCTAAGGAATCTGCTAATTAGTAAGACCTTCAAGGTGCTTGTGGTTTGCTGAATCATACCATGCTGTATTCCTTAAAAGGCAATAGTTGAAATAATTTTAAATTTATCACATCTGACATTTCCCACGTATAGATTTTCTGTTGCAGTGACTACTAGTTTGACTGCAACCATTAATCATGTTGTGCGTGGTTGGACTGTTTTACAACCAAGGCAAATAATTCTTAAAATTAAATTATTAGAATGGTAGCAAATATGAAACTGCTTTGAAACCGCAGACAGACATCTCTTGGCCTCAGCAGCTATGGTGTGTATAATTTCTATGCATATTAAAATTATACTTATTTCAGAATACCGTGACTACTTCTGTTGTGGAACGTGATTCAGAATCCAACTGTTACCTACTACAGATATGTATACATACTAACAGTAATATAAAATACAATATATTTCTTGATCTACTGACTGAAGTTAAGAACTGAGATAGTTATGAAAATAATTGTTAATATAAAGGATGATTTTAATATTGCTTATACAGATTTCTGCAGCATATTTTCTGTTTGCATACACGTACACTATCATTTGCAAGCACAGAACTTGCTCACCTTTGTATCACTTGGACAGATCTTGGGATTCAGGAAGGTGTTCTCTACAATGGCAGTAAGGTGGCTGCTGCTTACCTTCTGAACACGATGAGGGGCAGCATGTCATCATGAGGCTGTAAACATTATAGCAATAACCCATGGCTGGGTGTGGGTAATGTTGGATTTACCCACAGTTGGCATGGTTTGGTCACGAGGGTGAAGCCCGAGTGACCAAACAAAGCCAACCGTGGGTAAATCCAGCATTACCCACACCCAGCCATGGGTTATTGCTATTATACTATGGTGTTAGTTTGTTTTGTATTATCTTTGTATTGTTGTTATTTAGGTTTTTGTTTGCTTTTCTTTGTATTCTTCCACTTTTTGTGAGATAAAATAGTCCACACTTTCAGTTTGTGTTTATTGTTTATTTCTGTTTTAATTTAAATACAAGTTATTTTTTAATTTTTCAGGAAATGTTAGGAAATAATTATATTAGTAGATATAGTTGTAAAGCTTTTGATATGTCTTCATAGTTTTAAAGCTTTTGGTATGTCTTCATGTTGTAGTTTCTTTTATATTTCTGTATTGGTTCTGCCTTGATGGTTGTCTATGCTCATATGTTGGCTTGAGTTCTTCTTAGTGTAGTATCTGTAATGAGAAATTGTGTTTATAGTTAATTTTATGTTTATATATTGCATCCTATCTATCTGTATATATATATATATATATATATATATATATATATATATATATATATGCATATGGTTTTAGTATAAATTTAGAGTTTACTTACTTATTTTGTTGGGTTTCTATGTTGTAGATGTTTATTGTTCCATAGTTTATAATCTGTTGTTTGTCTTGCGTTTTTTCTGATTCATTTTCCAAGTATGGATGTTCTGTGTTATGGACTTTCATTTTTTTTTCTTGGTCCGTTGTCTGTTGTATTATTGATATTGTCTTCATATATTGGATTTTTTGGTGTTTCTTGTGTTCCAGATATTATTTTTCCCCATGTTCTAAATTCATCTACTGATGGTTGATAATACGATTGTAGTGATTTTTCACTTTTATGTCCTGTCACAGTCATTATTTGTTGTGCTTCCATCCCTGATTGTGACTGTAATCTTACTGCTGTTACTCTTAAGGAGTGGTTTGTGTATCTCTTTGATAGGTTTTCTTGTTTGCAGATTTGTGGTAACACGTTTGCAAGATAGTTTTTTCCCATTGGTTGTGTTGTGTACCATGTATCCATTTTGTCAAGTACATGTTGTGGATGTTTTTTTGGGTGGAGGATCAGTTGTTTTGTATTAGGTGGCCTTTTTTGTAAGTATTTTTTGAAACTTTTTACAGGACATAAAGGGTTTGTGCGGTTTTCGAACATGAATCCTCTTAACAAATGTTTTGTAACATCATCATGTTCTTTGTGTTCTTTTGTATGTTTGTTAAAATTTATTGTTACATATTCTGTGCCATCTGTATATTTGTTTATTGTAAAACTGTCTTCTGTGAGGTATCATACTCCTTCATTCCCACGTCGTGTGAAGTGTAACTGTATATCAAACCATACTTTACTTACGAGTTCGTCTCCTGTGTTTGGGGAAAGTGCTTGGCTGTTTCTCAGTTGTGTTATTTCTTGCATTGTGAGTGGCTGGTGGTGTTCTGCTGTATCTTTTCCCTGTCTTCTGTAATTTTTAATTACTGACTTAAATACGTTGTTTGCATTTGTTAGACATATATCTGTAATGATGTTAATCTTTCTATTTAATGGTGGGTTGTTTATATATCTGTTAAGTCCTGCACGTAAGGATACAAATGCACTTAATACGTATTTTTCTCCTTTTGTGTTTCGTACTGTAGCATAGAATTCGCTAAGTATTGTGTTTAAGTTTTCTGGTGTAATAGTGTGGAAGTCTATGTTGTAGTGTTTTTGTTTTTGCCAGTTTTGAAATATGTTTATAGCCCACTGTGTTTGTTTTCTTGTACTTAATTCTTCTTTTTCTAATTCTAGTGTTTCTATTTGTTTAAGAGTTTTTTCTGCATGTCTTTTACGTTTCTGAGTGGAATAGGCTTTTAATGTTTTTTTACCTTTCTGAAGAGTATAGCTTATCACACTGTTGTCTTCTATAAGGGACATGTTATGATGTAGTAATTCCTGTTCTTGTGGTTGGAGAATTTCCTTGCTTGTTGATGGTTTCATCGTGGTTTGTGGTATGTTCTTAAATATTTCTTCTATTTCACTGTCACTTATTAGTTCAAAGTTTACTTCCATTTTTTTTTTATTATTTTCTATCTATGGTGTCTCTTGTTTGGGTGTTTTTTCCTGTCTGAGTTTGTAGTGTTTCTGTTTAACAGGGCTCGTGCAGGTTTTTGAAGGGATGTAATCAAAAGGGATAGGTGGCGCTAGGTATAATATAGTTTAAGCAGTGTAGAACTTTATAACGTGTAGTTATTTTTTAGTACTTATAGGTATGTTAGAAATGTGGTCTAGTTCTAATGTGCATTAACTTTTTAAAAATATAATGTAGTTTTACTAATTGGTCACAAGATGGTGATGTGGTATGCGCTTTTAGAAGGTGTATGCTGGTTTGGAAGTTAGGTATGGTGTGTCTTTTTGACTTTGCGAGGGATGTCTGCTGTGTTTACTTTTAGTGTGTACATTTTTGGAGTTGTTGTTTGTGTATAGCTATTGCAGGGAATACAGCTGTGTGAATGGTTTTATCAGAATGCTTGCTTTTATTGTATTATTTTTTTTTAAAGTGGTGGTTATGTAGTGTGTGTGGTGTATTTGCGACTGCATGACAGTTTATTTTATTAGTGTTCGAGGTGAGTGACTGAGGACTGTAATAGGGGAATTGGTGACTTTTGTGTGATTAGGTGTACTTGTTAGGTGTTTCTGGTGTTAAATTTGCTTATGTTTATTTGCTGTCGCCGCAGCATGATAGTTTAGCGACCGGACTTCTTCCGTTATTTGTTGTACGATTTACTGTGTGCATGCTGGTTGGATTAGCCAGTCAGCGTGCACGTTTATCGGCTTTTCCGAACATCGCATAGTATAATAATGGATAACAAAGTGAAAATACAGGGCTAAAACACTAGCTAATTAGCAGTCTCACCCATGTCATGAGTAGTGCCACAATGGCAGCTGTGTAATGAAATGAGCACAACTGCCGAACTAAACACATGCACACACCACAGCACGATCACATGTGCACAGAAGCAGCACGATGAAAACAGTAGTTATCAGTCTTAAAAGGACTACTGCACACGTTTAAATTTATTTTTTACCAGATTAAGGGGTGGAAATTTGACTACAGGACAGTATTTTAAAGGGGAAAGCAATCAGAGTGAAGCACATCACGGAGACAGGTAAGGAACAAATAAGATTTACAAGGAAAAGGAAAGGTAAAATGCTATCAAAGCCTTACACCCTGCTGATGACTACTAAAGTGATACACACTGCCTAAAACATATCAAATGATCAACAAGGATAAACTGTGCAGCATTCCCTGGAGGTAACCTGTCTCCGATGCAGGTGCATGTTTATGAAGTTAGCATACCACAAAACTAATGAGAAATGTATAATTAGACTTCTAAGTATGTTTATTTATTTGTTTCTTTGTTAACCAGGGTTGAACACTGATCAAAAAAAAAATGATTATTTACAATCTCATCCTGGGATGCACTTTATATAGTAAGAAACAACACTGTATCACACAATAATGTTCATAGGGAGCAAGTGTAGAATTTGATAACATTTGCCAGCAGTTTACTAAAACATACATTGGATAACTAAATATTGCTGGAGGCAGCAATATTTATATAAAACACAGGTATACTCACCCTTGTGCCTATAAAAGTGAGACATTCTCCTCTGGGGAAGGAGACTATTCTCTGCAATAACCTCCTGGGCTATAGATAAAAAGAGAGAAATAATTACTGTGCAGTCCAAATTGGTAGAATATTGAACATATGTGTAGAAAAGAAATGGCACCATACTTGTAATATATCTTAGGTGCCCTTACTCTGGCATCTTTTTCTGATATGCTAGGAAGGTCTTGATGGTCTTTCCTCAGGTCATTATAGTCCCCTGCTGACCTTAATAAGATATGTTTGTGACATCTGTAACTGCCCCAGCAAGACAGTGCCAGGCATTAACTTTATACTAGGGACCATCATGGGAGTCTCCAAGCAGGAACTCTCAGTGGACTCTGTGTAGCAAATAAAGGATATTAGATTCCTCAGAGCATCACTGGGTCACCCTGCCAGAAACATTGCCATTGGAAACCATGGCTATACTGTAGGTCTCATAGTAGAAAATGATGGCTGGAATGTCGCAGTCATGACTGTTCCACATTCCAAAAAATGCCACACAACACAGGACAACTTACTAGCAGGGTGAGAGATGTCCTGTTCTTCTGTAAATATGAGGTAAATGTGAAAGAAAGGTGTGATATATGGCAGAAACCATTGTGGTGTATACCATGCTGAGAAACTATTCAATCAGTACTGCCATTTATTATTTCCATAGCCCGCAGGCTTACAACACAGAATGCAACAGCCATCATTTTGTTGTCAACCTACCCGTGCATGCTCAATGCACATTGTAGATGCATGACCCCATGAAGGCCTGCAGGCAATAGTCTGTCTCCAGCTATGAAGAGTATAATGAGTGATTCATGAACATTCATGAGCTGTGCACTTATTTGCATAATAATTGTATTCAGAGGCCCAAATCTGTGTGATATAGATGCTAGTATTCCTCAAAAGCTCATGGCAGCATAAAAGTGGGGACAGATATCTGATTATATAGTGTCTACACCTGAGAAAAGGTAATTGTGAGTGACAAAGCAGCAGCACAAAGTGCTGAAGGTAAGTACCAAATATTTTTTTACAGTTCTTCTGCTGTAGTGATTAATTGAAGTATTCTTTGGGCTAATAGTGTGGGTGGGAATAATTTCAGTCCTTGATATGGTTTTGTAACAAGGATAAAGTATTCAGGGAGAGCAATAAGGTTTTGCACAACTAGTGAGAAAATTAAGGAGTGGCACACTCCATAAAAATGCTATAAGGAAGCATTCAAAGGTGACAGGCTAACACAGGCTGGGATATGTTTGAACACAAAGAACTACTTACACTAATAACTTATCAATGTGCCACTGGCAGGACCTCATTCAGAACACAACTGAAAATTCAGTGGGTAAATGCATAACTGCATAAATGCATAACTACTGTAGTCATCAGGTACCAACACAACTGATGTGGGTTTTAGCTTTGTATGCTTGATGCATCTATAATGGGCTAATTTGCGGGAAATCAAGCATAATACATCAGCTGCATTTGCATAGGTTAATATAAACAGCATGTCAGGAAAGGTTGCCAAATGGCAAGATATAGTAGTAAATATTAATGCTGTCAGTGGCTAGGACTGTCCCTATGATAAGATCAGATATAGGGCCACTAACACAATTATTGATATAGAAAATCATGGTAACTACCTTACAAGGGAAAGGTGGGCAACAGGAGGTGGGCTGTTAGTGAAGGTGGCAATCAATGCAATGGAAGACATAGGTTATGGTCATGCAGTGCCTCCACTTCCACAGCAACATACAGTGTGGAGCTACATATGGATAGGAGAGGGTATCTCTGAGGCTATGGTGCTCACAAGAGTGCTACATCTGGTACAGGATATCACTCATGGCTATGCAGCACACACCTTTCTCTGGGAAAGGCCATGTTACTGCCTATGTGACACTTGGAAAAGGCAGCTCCTGTGGAAGAGGGATTGCAATGCCTGCACATCTTCTATGTGTGGTGTGGACCTCTCTGTATGAATGAGCCACATTTGTCGATGCTGTGTCCCTGCATAACCATGCATACACACAATAACAGCCCTAATTTCTATACACATACACATGCCCTTCATGAGAATGGACTTTCATAGAGTATTTTGTAGTAGTTCCTTATATTATCATCTTAGAACCACACTGTACAACATTACATTCAATTGGTATAGCACCCACACATTTCTCTGTATAAAACATTGCACACTTGTACTCCCCTACCTGCGCAAATAGTGATAACTTTCCCCTGGCCATTGTACTTTGCTATTTGGGTTGCACATGTCTGATGTACTGTGTACCCAGCTTGTACATGGGTAGGCATGGTTTGGTTCTGGGTTTACATGCATCATGTTTACTATAGTGTATATGCTTAAGTATGGGACAAAGCTATGTGCCAACAGTTGCGTCCTTGCCAGTGACACAACTTATTGAACCCATCTCCGTTTAGCATGGTCCTCCCCTGCAGCTTGAACTTCCACTGAGTCCTCATTTTTTATTGTTTTTATTTATCCTTCTGGCTCAATTTTCACTTTTAGTACTTTGGGATATGTTCAGTCTGTATACATCCTACCTTCTGCAACTGTTTCTTCAATTTTATGTTGTGTAACATTGAATATTACTAAAAATATTTTAGCACATATGCCAAGGTCATATTTCAGGGCACCACCAGATACATCCAAACTGCAAAAGTGTGACTTCAGCAGCCCAAACATGTTCCACAATAACCATAATTTGGGATAGGGCATTGTTGTATCCATTATTTGTCCCAGACCGTAAATTTCTGTTAGGTGACATCAACCAGTTCTCTTGGGCATATATGATATCACAATTAAAATGCCACTAGGGAATATCACCCTTAAAAACACATTGATAGAAGTCACATATATGTCAAATGTGTTAGTCATGGTAGCTGCCTGGGTGACCTACAGACTCATTGTATATAATACCTTGTGCATTATAGACTACCTGACAGTTGATGCAATAATATCCTTTAAGATTCATATACCTTCTTTCTAGCTCATCAGGTGGGACCTAGATTTCAATGTGGGTGCAGTCTATGGCCCTCACTACCTTAGAGAATTAAGCTGTATCATAGAAGTTCTGCATAGTGTTTTCTGTCTCCTCTGTAGTAGGGGGAAACCACATATGGTCCAACACCTGTTGGTCACCAAAAGGTCCCTGTTGCTAGTATTTATAAAGGCATACTATCTTAGAGAAAAATAATGCAGGACTCCTATGAGCCTTCAGATGAGGCTGACATGTCTAACAGCTCTTGTATGGTGGCCCTATCCACATGGTGTCAGTTTGTAATGTCTGTGTCATGAAGGCCATTAAATGTTAAGTGCAGTTGGATGACATGGAATCTCAGACTTTCTCTGCTGTGGCTGCTGTTGGCAATAATTGCCTGTTGCATATATAAATGATAGCCAAGGCTGTGTCTACCTCTAACATACTTCCACTACTTCACTGCATTAACACTGGGATTTCACTTAGGTCAAACTCTCTGGTGGCACTGTTTCATACTGTGGATCCTATGCATGTCTGAATCACTTCACCATCTTTTGTGCATACGCAGAGATGTTCATTTTAATAATGTTTCTTATTACCATGTCATTATCCTGCGATTAGCATATACTGTGAGCAGCTATGTTGCCCAGCCTTCCCCTAGCTATGCTAATTGTGTCTTTGAATTACATGCACCCTATGCATATGCGGTCCTTGTACACAAGTGCCTACTGCAATGCTGTGAATATTTCTTAAATCCAGCCAAAGTCTTATGATCTTCAGTGGACCCTTTGCCAGTGACTATTGTATTAAATAGCTATATAACAGCTAAGAGGCCAAAACAAATGATTCCTCTAGCTTTCCTTTCACATTGTGTATTCCAATAAAATTAACTTAGCATATTCAGATTCATACTGTTTGCTACGTACAGAGCATGTAACTAGATTTTAATTTTACAGAGTTTAAGCCACCACTTTATATGCAGTGTTTGAAGTACCTTTTTGAATGTCATGTGCCATACTTATACTCTGTCCACATTCTTCTTCGAATTTTGAAATATTCTATCCTTTGCTACATATAGCAAGAATGGTATTCATAGTTCGGGACTTTGGAACTACATAGCAGTTATATGGAATGGGGATAGATCCGTCATTTTTTCAAATTTTTTTTGTATAAATGGGTGTATTGGAAAGGATAGGGTAAGAGTGGCTGAGAAAGTGCCAGCAGTAGTCCCAGTCCACAGACCCTCAAATGTTTCTACTGCCAGATGGTGGTGCCGTGGAGGACCCGGATGTTTATGGGGTAGGGGCCTGTGTTGCTGTAGTGATCAATACTAACTGGAATAGTGTGTCTTGAACATGCTGAAGAGAGTCTTCAACTGGCTGGACCTGTCCACAACCTCCTTCAGTGCATTCTCATCCAAGTCCCAAAGCCCCAATTCAGAGAGGCTTTACAGGCTGCCATGTACTGGGTTATTTGCAGGACCGGTGCCACAGCCCTGATCTAGCAAGGATGGACAGAGAATGAGCACCCCCTAACCTGAGAGGTATATGCCTGGCAGCTCCAGAGAATTTTGGATCTGTAAAAAAGAAGAACATAAAAGGGAGAGAAAGAAAATAATAAAAGATAAAGGAATACATAATTAAAACAAGAAAAACAGAAAAAATGGAGGAGACAAAAGAGAAAATGCACACCATAAATTCACACATGATGTCACACAGCATTCAGTTTCTTGCTTTAAAATGTTTTTTATTTTAATAAAGCTTTATTGAAGTAAAACAGAATGTACAGGAAGTGCTTATTTAGACTTTGGATGAAACTTTATGGGAAGTGCTTATGTGTGCTTAGCAGGAGCGTGTATTGCTACGAAGTTCATATATTGCAGTTTACTACACAAACAATGAGCATATCTGTGCCTCATATGCATTTGTTTGCAATATTGCACAGAAAACACCCTTTATACATATTTAAATTTATAAAATCAGTTAAAGACAGAATACTGCACTTATATGCTGACATCTCTCTCACACTTGGTTGTAGTAACGCACTTAATATGCTCTAGTGTTTTAGCTACCTTGTTTTATAAATAATTTCCCTATATATATATATATATATATATATATATATATATATATATATATATATATATCTTAATTAAATTAGTTTAAACACACAACACTGTTTACTACTTTATTCATGCTTACTTGTGGCTTCAACCAGCCTTGCGGTTCTTTCTTCTTGCTGTTAACTGTTGTAGGAAACTTGCTCCTCAGCTATAAAGAGAAGACACAAGACCATTTTTATTTTACCTTATTTTCACATTTTTCCTCCTTAATATTACTTATATGACTAGTACTTATTTGCATAGCATCCCATTCACTGCAGTACTTGCCTAGTATATCTTTCTTGAAATATGTCTTACTATCTGAGTTTATTTTACTGCAAGTTATAAGCAAATTGATATATTTTGATGGAATGGTGTTCTAAAACATTATGCTTTGCATGTGACAGTATGTGAACTGTGTTCATCCAGAAGGTTTAAACACATAGAAAAAAATATAGCAATTCAAGGAAGTTTGTAGTTCCTTGGCTGTACTAAAGTGAGTGCTTTGATAGTTTTATGCCTAAAAATTCTAAACATAAAACGGGGTGATTTAAAATGTATGCAGAAGAAATACAACTAGTCATGTCTCACTAAAGGATGTCCTGGTCATTCACTTCAAATTGCACCCCCCTCCCCCAACCTCAACTCATACTAGGGTGTGGTGTCTACTTAGAATTCAGCCATTTTGTACATGCAGTTAATCTGGTGGAACAAATGATTACCTTTTACAGTCATTATATTAATGAATAATTGTCTGCCCTACACACACAAAATCCTTTCTTTACAAAAACTGCTATGTGTACCATTAACTTCTACCTAAGATACTGCAATAGTACATGAAATTATATGTTAATGCAATTTTTTTTGCTTTCTATATAAATACATGAACAAATAGCTGTAAGTGTACTCATGTAGATGTATATCAGTGATTTACTGACATCTATATGCAGAATATTATTTTGCACATATGTAAGTTACATATGTATTTATACAGACAATTATGTTGTCACATAAACATTTTATAAATTTATATACAGATGCAGTTCCATGTACAGATATGTTTATGCTTTTGTTTGCATTATTATATTGACATTATAGATACATATTTGCAGTTACACGTATTTTTCTAGCAAACCCCTTCAATTATGCAATCTTTTTATAGTTTCTTTTTTAAACATATGTTTAATCTCACCAAAAATAAATACATAATTATACTTACTATAATACTCTGGTCTTCTCACCACTACCTGGTCAGGCCTATGCTTCTATAGGCCATCATACATGTGGTGGCACTGTTGGCTAGAGCGGGTGATACCTGTCAGGGATGACAGCTGTTCACTCAACTCCTGCCAGATGTCAATCTTTTTCCACTCACTTCCTCTTGTGCACACCTGGATCTTGTCCAGATGTGACTCCCTAAGAAGGTGGACCATTACTAGGGTCTCCTTGTCTGGCCAGCTTGGAGTGCAGTGCCTTTCTCTCACAGGTACTGTCATCATAAGTGCCAAAACTAGAAAGAAGAAAGTATGTGCAGAGCTGTCCTTCACAGGTTTGGAACCACTCCCTGTGGAGTGTGACATCACCTTAACCAAACCCAATTAACCAACAGGAACGTTAGACAAGATACTGTTATTATTGGCAAGTTTGATTTTACCAAAAATGCTTTGTCACCTACATTTTTTAATTAAAAGAATACATTCATATTTCATTCATATGGTGGATAATAAACAGTATGCAATCATCATTTTTCTTTGTATTGCTTGCAATTGTTGAGCATTGCCTTAACTACATTTCTTTATAGTATTATACCTGAATGTCATTTATTCCTGTAGCATAACATCAGAAGTGTGTGTGTGTGTGTGTGTGTGTGTATGTGTGTGTGTGTGTGTGTGTGTGTGTGTGTGTGTGTGTTTATATATATATATATATATATATATATATATATATATATATATATATATATATGTATTTATATCTGCAGTGAGGGTTGTAGGAATACATATTTTTTATCTGTCTGATTAAATTTTATCAAGTGTTGAGTGTGTTGCAGTGAGAAGGTGTGCCTCATGATATTAGACAGGCAGGGATTGTCATTTATTCATGCAGTAGAGCAGACATTTTTGGGGTGAGTGCAGAAATACCAACTTTTATTAAGTGATGAGTGTGCTCAGGTGAGAAAGTGTGCCAGATAATGTTAAAAGGGCAGAGATCAGACTTCATAGTTGTGCAAACTGTCATACATATGACCTGACCCCATTTTCTTTTTTCTAAATTTGTTCAGCTTAGAGCATATCTGAAGCTATCCATGCATTCCTGGAGCATGCTGGGAGTTACTGAGGACTGCTGTGGGCTCCACCACTGTCTGCAGCATGTTCAGGTGAGCCCAAGGCCACATTCATGAGTAGCTGAGTTATTTACATGCATAAGTGGCCATACACATTTGTATATCACTTTGAGTCATAGAGATAAATGTAAAAGAGCCTCAGTTGCATACAGCCACGTAAATGGACCTGAATTTACATGAAATAGTATAACATTACCATATTAATTTGTGATTACTTGAGTTAGGTAGCAAATGACTAAGGAAACACAGACTTCTTAAAGTAAGAAAAAAATAAAAAATATTTTAATTTATTATAAAACACTTCAAAATTATGTAAAATTAGTGAGTTACCTTGAATAAATGTTGATATGAGGATGGCAGAATGTTTAAGGTGTTTACCTTGCAGACACAAGGTGCAGAGTTTGATTCTCACATGGGGTAACTGGCTATGCTTAAAATGGTGCACAACCACAGTTAGCCTAGTACTAACCTATGATGGATGTATAGAATAGTGTAAAGCTATCATTTGTATTTGGAAAATCATAATGACAGCAGTTGATTAATAATCACTGACAGAAAAAATCATTTACTTTGGTATCATTTAGTGATTGTGCATATATATGTGTTTTAATTGTAAAGTACTGAAGTGGTAAGGATGTGTTGTTGTTGGCTGAATATACATGTGTCTTTACTTGGAGATTTATGAGTTTCACCGAGGAACAAAAAATGAAAATGGTAGGGGCTAGGGGAAGAATGACTCTGTTAAAAAGTGACTGCTATAATGCTGTGAATGTAATTATGACACTGCAACTATTAGTGTAGCACAACTTTACTTGGCTAGACTGAGATTTTTCATGTGTATATAATTATGGGTTTTGTCTTACATAACATTTTTACAGGAAGATGGCAGGCACACATGGTCAGTGTTTTGTTGCTTGACAGATGATTGCGTCGAACATTTTTGGTATACGACTGTGGCCTTTTTTTCTTATAGAATAATGAAGCAAAACATGGGATCCAGGCAGAGAAAGGACAGCTGCAGCTATGAGGAAAATTGTATCCACGTGGCAGCCATTAGGGCATATTGGAAAATATCTGCTTAGAAAAGGGGGGCTGAAATAAGTTGAGAGGACAAAAGCTTGCAATCAAGTTGTCCTGGACATTAATGCACTGAGTGGCTTAAACCACACAATAACACACTTGAAAAGGAGAGCAAATAATATGATAGGACATGCTAGACATAAGGTAATTACCCATAGTGATACTGGGGGAGCACCTCCAGCAATCGTCCCATTATTACCAGATGAGGAATACCTCTATTTCATCTGTGAGGATGACTATGGCACAGAAGATAGTGGACCTGGAATAATCACAGGTGATGTGGATACTGGCAATTACCAAAGTCTGCAGCAGCAACACTTGTCTACTCAGGAAGGTTGGTTTAAAAACAGTAACATATATTTGGGTCTACTTTAAATCAGCGAATGCTGATTTATCTACCCTCTTTAAGTGAAAGCTGAAAATCCCGAACACTCGGAACAGTGATTTTTTTCCCAGGGAAAAACATTCCTGGGCCGTTTTTGGGACTTTGCCATTTCCTCCACTGTGGTGCGATCTCGGAGTTGGTATATTTAAGTAGGGGGTATGGGGGGCAGAGCCCCCGACTTTATTTACTGTTTTGAAAATTTTTTTTTTCTTGGGAAAGAAATCACTGTTCTGAGTGTTCGGGATTTTAAGCTTTTGCTTAAAGAGGGTCAATAAATCAGCATTCGCTTTTTTAATCGTTTGCTAATTAAACATAGACCCATATATTTACATACAAAATTGAAAGCTGACATGGAATGATTACATTCAACACATGACAATTTTTAATAGATGAACCTTCCACATCTACACAGAATGCCAAAGAAGGCAGTGTGCATAGTAAGTGTCCTCCTCACCTTCCTAGTAAGCTTACACCAGTGTACCGTATTTCTTTATTGGTAATGTTTTCAAATCATGTTTTACAGGGTCAATAGTATTAATAAACAATTTGTGTATACCAATACATTTGAAGGATATCTGCAGCAGTATGGGTCTTGATGATCATGATGATAAAATAGTTATATTTATGAGGCAGCCTGAGGAAAGTGACCCACATTCCCCATGTTTAATGGCAGGATCTCACATCTCACAACATGTTAGTAACTCTGCAGGAAGTGACAGTGCATCACAAAGTCAAGCACAAGCTGACAGTATGCTCACTCTTGTACAGGAGAAAAACTGTTCATATCTACTCCAGTATCTCCAACTCAGATGAACACTTTCAGGATGATGGCAGACATTCGAAGGTAACAGTGTCCAAAGTGACACATTTATATGGTGCAGGGAGTTGTCACAGTACCCAGGAAACATGTAACGCACTGGCTGCCCAGCAGCAAATGTGCAGTGACATTGTTAGGGCTCAGAGCACTGAACAAAGTCAGGTGGAAATGGTCATATTCCTCCAGGGCATATGTGAGGATTTCCAGCACTACTTGGAAATGGCACACAGTAGGGATAATGTCATGATTACACTGATGCATAGTGTGACACCCACCACTGCTACCAGTATGCGATGGGCACCAATATTTTATTTATTTATTTTACATTTGTTTCCTGGGAATGTCCAATTTGGAATGAAGCCAATTTTTAGCAGAGGCCCGGGGACCAGATGCCTTTGTAATGTTGAAGAAACTGGAGTACTCAGAGAAAACCCACACGAATGCAGGGAGGACTTGCAGACTCCACACAGAAGGCACCCCAGCCAAGAATCAAACTGGAGAACCTCTTGCTGTGAGTCACAAATGCTACCGCTACACCACTGTGCCACCCAAATAAGTGTTGTTGTCACACTGGGCCAGTAGTCAAGGAGCCTGAATCCTCATCACTGACACTAGAGAAGGAGGTGCACTTGGAATACAAATGGATACACTCAGTATTTCCAGACACAGACCTTTCTGCATCAAGTACAATTTATCTTAAGAGCACACAGGGAACACAGTCATCCTGGGTCTGGATGCCTCTATATCTGTCTCCCTCCAGATCCTTAGTAAGACTACTCATTGGTACAGCTGTAGGGTTAGGTCCTCAGCTGAGGGTTCAATACAAATCCTCCAGCACCCTCTCTGTGAACCCAGTGCTTCATGTCCCTGCCCCAAATAGCTGACACACACACACACACACACACACACACACACACACACACACACACACACACACACACACACACACACACTGAGAGATTTGATTTTTCACACATACATACCTGGGAAAGGCTGGGACAGATGTACCTGCTGTGCCCCCCTTCTGCCCAGAGTATACGGTAGTTATCACTGCCACCAGAAACTTCAGAATCAGCTACTGTAAGGCCCTTAACAAAAGGTGTCCAGTTATACTGTGTAATATTAATATTAATACAAATGGTAACAGTTCACCAAGATGGCTAGGCCTTCTGGAGTGGCCCACACAGTGTCTCCAAATAAATATAAGTACTCTCAAAGGTTAGATACTCTCTACAAGAACCAGCCGCAATAAAAGTTTTAAATATATTTAATAATAAATAATAAAAGAACATGAACATACTGAATATATTTATTCACAATAAACTACAGAGTTCTGATCACAGGAAATATTGAAAAGAGCATTGAAGTACAGACTAATAAGGAAAAATAATAGCTAAACTAAGCTTCACTGTATTCCTTACTGAATCTAAGAGAATTTATTGTTCCCTAATAATTTGATTGAGAAAGGCAAGATGAAATATGTGAGTATTCTTTCTAGTCAGGCTCCCGAACAGAATACCTTATATTCTCAGAGTACTCCTTGTAAAATATAATATCCAAGATGACTTGCAGAATGACCTCTTCTGGTCACCTGATTCTAGGTTCTCACAGTATCTCCTTTTGAAGTTTTAGACAGGACTTTAGAAGACTCCTACAATGCACATTTACAGCTTTTATAGTGATGCCTAGGAGCAATAGGCATTTACAATACTTCCCCCATCTTTACAAAAGCCAACAGATAATGGCTACTCCCAGACCTAGCATCTCCGGTCCTACTCAGCACTGTGGGGTGACATTTAATGATGTTATGGCTCCTAGGCATTGCCATAACACCATACCCATCATCAAAAGCCTCCTTTCTTGGGAATCCCTTAATTTCAATCAAGAAACAATAATTCTTGGTGATTTCAACCTTGATTGGCGAACCTGTACTTCCAATAACCCTTCAAATTTCCTTAATCTCTACAATTTCACCCAGACCATAAATTGCCCTACACGTTTCGACAGACACTCCAACAGACAGTATACATCAGACTGGATTCTAACTAACAATCCCAACCTGAATTATATAGCAGGCTGTCTTCCAGACTCTCTCAGTGATCATGCCCCCACTTTTTTTTACAGAAAACATGTACACACTCTAACATCTCCTACAAATACATTCACTGCAACAAATGCTTCTCACCCTCAGTTTTTAATCAGATCCTACAACAATTTGACTGGACACCCCTAAAATATCTCCAACTCGACCTAGCAGTACAATTTTTCAACTCTACCTTTCTTGACATACTCAACAACCTTTCCCCAATTAGAAAAGTGCACACAAAATCCAAGCCTCTGCCCTGGCTAACCAAAGAAACCAAGCTCTTATTTAAACAAAGAGATAGACCCTGGTCTGACTACCATACCACCAAAAACACTCCTAGCTGAACTACCTATAAATAGCCAAGAAATCTAGCAAAAAAAACAATTCAATGCAGACAAGCAAAAGTACTTCCTTTCTTGCCAACAGGAACACCAGAAAACCCCTGTAAATTCTGGGATGACATAAACTATCTCCTAAGTCCAGGCCACTCCCCTACCCCAACCCCAATAACTACTAACAACACTGAACCCATAGCAACCCAGATCAATTCCCACTTCATAAATTCCATTACCTCCCTTTTAGGTGACCATCCTACTACACCTATTACACTTCCTATCATCTTCCCTGATAATCCTAACCCCTTTATTTTTTCCCATTCAAACAAGCTTCATTAAATCTCTCCTAGCCAAACTTAAACCCCACTTTCTGGCTGAAGACCAGCTCACAAACAAATTCTTAAAATGTGCAGCCCCATCCATTGCTTACCCCATATCTATCTTGATCAATCGCTCAGTCTCCGAACATTATGTGCCTACTCTCTGGAAAATATCCCATACCATCCCACTCTACAAAGGAGGTCCTTCCAAAGAACTATCCAACTTCCGCCTCATTGCCATGCTATCCCCCATAGTCAAAATCCTAGAAAAATGCATACACAAACAGCTTCTCAACCATCTACTCTCAAATAATCTCTTATCCCATTCACAACACAGTTTCAGACCCAAACACAGTACTTCCACTGCTCTAATCACTTTTACAAACACCATTCAACAACTTCTAAATGAAGGTCAGGGAGTCTCCTCTATGTTTCTGGTCATGTCTAAAGCCTTCAACACCATTTCCCACCAACTTCTACTCAATAAGCTCTCTACCTACAGCATCAACCCATCCTCTCTGTCCTGGTTCCTCAGTTATCTTTTAAATATGCAGCAGGCCACCAAATGGCAAAATACTCTCCCCCCTCTCCCCATTTCTGTAAGCATCCCACAAGGTTCGATACTAGGCCCACTTCTCTTCATCCTATTCACAAATGATCTCAGCACAGTGACTAAACTAGCTACGACCATCCAATACGCAGACGATGCTACCCTTATATGTTCTGCCCCAACACTCCAAGAACTTCAAATAAAAATGCAATCATCCTTTTCTAGCATAGAAAAATACCTCTCAGATCATCAATTAATTCTTAACCCAAACAAAACTAAACTTATAATCTTCATAAACAAGAAATCCAAACCTTGCAATGCCCCTTTATCAATTTACTCCTCAAACGGCACCAAGATCGAACCCACAACTCATACCAAACTCCTAGGGGTTACTATTGATGAGAATCTAATCTTTGAAAATGTCTCCTTAACAATCAAAAAAGTGCACGTCAAGCTTGGTACTTTAGATAGGGTCAAACCATACCTGTCTCACAATGACAGGCTTGCCATAGCCCATTCTCACCTACTTTCACCCCTCCTTTACAGTTCCCACATATTCACCAACCTTTGCAAATCAGACCTAAATAATCTAGAATCCTGCTATCACAAAATTACAAAGTTTGCTTTGAATGCCCCACACAGGACTCACCACTGTAATGTGCTCTCTCGACTAAAATGGCTTGAACTCCCTAACCTTCTGGCTCTCAAATAACTATCAATGGTCCATAAAATAATTCAACTTCCCACTAACTGCCCTCTCCAATCTCATCCAACCAAATCTTAACCCCAGGACCCTGAGATCCTCCAATAAATTTACACTGAAGGTCACCAAATCTAATAACTATCATGGTAACTACCTCTATCCTATTAAAATTACCAGATTATGAAATACTGTCCCTCCTGCAATTACTAAAAACCCACATCATCATGAGTTCAAAAAACTGCTAATAAACTACCTAACTAACCACTGGCTTTGCTCCTGCCTTACCACAGGCTAATCCTCCTATGCTCACTCCGTACACTGCCTACCCATCCAGGTATTCCTCGTCACTATTGCTACAAATTCTCCCTGATCCCACACCAACTAAATATTCCTTATATTAATCCCATGCTTGCTACCTTGCCAACACTGCTTATAGGAAATTATGTACAAGGTTAATTTATCACATCTTGACTCTAACAATGCTATTCTGTGGATCAATTTTTGCCTTAACT
The DNA here is from genome assembly GCF_019279795.1 of Protopterus annectens. NCBI lineage: Eukaryota > Metazoa > Chordata > Ceratodontiformes > Protopteridae > Protopterus > Protopterus annectens. The sequence goes on from NC_056734.1 coordinate 156,386,379, forward strand.
GTCTTATGTTATTGTAAATATAATTGTATATTAATGTCTTAATATTACTGTACAGTGAACAAATGCTGTCTCTGACAATGTATAAACTGTACTGTTGTGGAGCTTTTCTCCCTGGGCCTCCACTGAAAATGGGATTCTGGCCCAGTCGAAGATTACCCGGTTAACAAATGTAATAAATAAATAAAACACCTAATTTCCATTTCCATTATTTTTCCTAAAGTAAGCCAGCTGGTTAACCTTTGCAGTGCCAGTGTCCTCCATTAAAACATATACGTTTAATTCAGTTACCATAATACATGCACATTTCTCATAATTTCAGCAGGGTGTACTGCTGATACATTTTAACACAATTAACACAAGCAGAGCTCACAAATACATTTTCTGCACAAGCATCTGTACAGGTGAGTTTGATGTACTAATGACATACAAGTATTTACAAAATTCCAGCTAGTTGTGCTGGCACAAATCTTAAATCCACTGCCCTACTTTTCCCTGGCATGGCTGTCAGTACCTACTATCATTACACATAGTTTGGTGGCACACCATGCATATATGGCCACCACCATTCACACATGGTTTAGTACTTACCAGACTCAAGTAGAAAAATACCTCAATATAATATAGGGGAAGAAGATTTGGTACTGTCTGGACGTGTGGGGGTGGTGGATCACATGAGACTACAAGTGCTTCTTAAGAAAGTAGTGTAATTAGTCGGGGGTAACAAGCACAACAGATTTCATGCAGGCCACATCAGCATTCATCTACATCTAGCAGAATCTCTCATTTGAGGTCCAGATCATGTTCCTGCTGCACTGTCAGATCAGTGTCTGTAGGATTACCTGCATCAAGTAGGTCATGATGTTGGAACAAATCATCCTCCAGCTTTCATGACAGCCCTTCTTCAAAATCACTTGCACCATTACCTAGTTTATCTTTAGGAGATGTGTATGACACATTTGACCTTGACCTACTGTGATTCAAGTGCGACATTTCTGTTACTTACAATTTGACCTTCACAAACACAGGTGAATGTTTAGCTCTAATGGGAGTAAGTTATTTAAAAAGGGGGGAGCTTAGGGCACTTTATAACTATATGCATTTTACTCTTGTAATGGTATTACAAAAAAAACAATTGAACTGTGGAAAACAAGCCGTACATGATAAGACTGTTGTGTGCACCAACACTTTTGCATCTGGCAGCTGCCTACAACTCAAATATAGTAGCACACAAGTTTTCAGGGAAACACTAAGAAAATTAAAAATAAAATGTGTATCTTGTCATGAAAACAAACACTACTGCCACTGTACCCTCACCATTGTCAAATGATGATATTTTTTGTCTCTGAGGCCACAAATTATTGTGTATGACAAAATGAAATAATCGGATGTGCAGTACCTCAACAGACAACATACTTCAAACTGAGGAAACATTATATAATGTAAAAAAACAATATAATAAAATTGTATTCAAATGCAAAGTATGTGGTCATGCTAAATACTGAATTAATGTGCTTTCCTAATTGAACGATTAGAGGATATTCAGTATGTGCGTACCATGATAAACTGCCTCACTAGAATTTATTGTGTAAAACAGTTAAAAAATGTGAGTATTACTCATATGATGTCTTACAACATCACTTAACAGGAGTCAGTGAGCACTCAGGTATGACTTTTACAAACAATAATATGAGTAACTGTTCTGAAAAAATAAATCTATATATATATATATATATATATATATATATATATATATATATATATATACAGTCCAACGATATCCTAAAGATATAAAAACACAGAAACCCAAGGAAGATGGCGTGGAAGCCTAGCAGTCACTAAATGTTATATCACTGACAGGGATATATATATATATATATATATATATATATATATATATATATATATATGGTTTACTATCATAAAATCGAAAATAAAAAAAAAAGTGTATTATTGTTTGAATTTTAACATCAGAAATGAGCATTTCTGAATGTACCTAATGTTGAAAACAGCTGTTAATTGTTGAAAATGTCGCTCGTGACATTTTTGACATTTAACAGCACTCCCACCCTTCCCTTAACTCCCTACATAACTAGCCTAAGCTCACATCTATGCAGGGGGCAAGCCCCCCTGCACCCCCCCACACCCCTCCTAACTTAATATTCCAACTCCAAGATCGCACTACAGTGAGGAAAGGGATGTATTTCCCTAACCGCACTGTACCGCGATCCCCTTACATGAGCGAACGTTATAATTGCGAATGCACAGTCCATTCGCAATAATAACGTTTGCTCACATAACCTGCTGAACTATGAAGTGTTCGAACATATGTTGTTTGAATACTTTATAGCCGTGCAATTGCACAGCGACATTTTGATAGTAAACCTATATATATATATATATATATATATATATATATATATATATATATATATATATTATTTAAAGCTGAGAAGGAATGTCAGATGAACAGTGCCAGTACATCATGCACCACACATCAGAGCCCATAGATATCACATGCATCAGTTATACTCTGTGTGTTTTACAAGAAAGGAAACACTAACCTGAATGTCATGCTCCATAGCACTGGACTAGATGCTGCCTCTTTACCGGCTCAGCTATATGCCGTGGATGAGCCTGCCATGTGAAGTCCCTTACTACTGCTGCTGCTACCGTCTGGTCATTATTAGTCATAGCAGAACTGGAACTGAGAGCTGCAGTATCAGCATGGGTCACTTCATCACCAGACTAGTGCATGATCATGTTGTGCAGAATGCAACACGCAGTAAACATCCTGCATGCAGCAGCTGGAGCATACTGAAGGGCAACCCAAGCTCATCTAGGCTCCTAAAAATGACTCTTCAGTAGGCAAAAGACCCTCATGATGACAGAAGGGGTTTGGAACCAGGCTGTATTAAACCTCTCTTCCTCAGCTCCACTTGGATTTCTCACTGGTGCCATGAGCTATGGCTCCAGTGAATATCTAGTGTCACCTGAAAGACAAGGGGAAAAAAAAGAGAGAGAGAGAAAGAGAGTGAGAAAAGGCGGGGGAGAGATAAATCAAAGAAAAGTGGTTTAGTATTCAGCAATACATTCTACCATGAATAAATACTTAAATAAATTAGAAAAAAAGAGAAAAAAATATTTTTCGACTTACCAATAAAATGACTACTGGGCATCCTACCTTGCAGGAAGATTTGACAGAGTGAGTCAGTATGCTAGATGTGGGAATCATATGTACTGCCAGGATGCTGGGCAGAGACATTGGTAATGCATCCCCACATGCATCACATACTACCTATTGCAGTTCTGCTCCCCTGTGAACCAGGAGGGGCCCTAATTGCAACATGAGTGCAATCTATTGCACCAGGCACCTCAGGGAAATGTGCCAGCCTATAAAAAGCATGCATAGCCTTAGCCTGGTCCTAAGGTGACACTGGGAAATAGGTGTACTGATCCACATGTGCCAAGAGTTCATTAAAAAACTGTTGCAGTATTCTTGAAGCAGAAGCCTGTGAGATACCCATTGTGTCCTCAGTCTATCCCTGGAAAGTCTCTGTGGCAAGTATATTGAGGGCTCTATGTACATTAGTATCCATAGACATAGGATGTCCCCTGATTCCTCTATTACACTATGGGGGGTCATAGATACTCACTAAGACTCTTATAATATCCCTGTCTACTCTAAACCTATCAAATATCTCCTGATTATTAAAATTGCAGTGTCTTATTCTCTATTTATGCTTCTGTCTTCTTGGACGCTGCTGGGTGCAGGCAGTTTTGGCACAGCCAGGACAAGCAGCTCACAATGGGAAATTACAAGGTTAGCAGCAATTCACAGCATCTTCATGTATTGCAAAGTAGGTAGAATAGGTGGACGACAGGTGAAAGTAGAAGAATTTCACAATAAACTTCAAATAGGTGAGAGAAAACGTCATTAGCATATGCTGTTTTACATCACTCATCATTTGCTTAGACGTATTCGCGACCATTGGGCATTGGCGTAAGTGGCATATATGAATCACTGCCTACCCATGCTCATTAGCTGACAGTGCAGATATTCTTAATGCATTCGAGTAATGACTATGAATACCACCCTCTTATGCTAAGAGGAAACAGGAAAACCAATTTAATTTCTGAACTGTATACTTTTTCCATCGCCTTTCAGCAATTCAAGCAAAGACATCAATAAGGTAAGACTGTCCCTCCAAACAGCCAGTGATCACATCATGCCTTTTTCCCAGCTCACATAACAGCAAGTGCTTTAGTCTCTCTCCCTCTGTCTCTATATCCACAGATCATGAAGCAGTAGTGTGGGTGATGATGGGAAATAAAATATGACTTTTTACCCATAGGAGTAACCAAAACGGTGTCTGCACTGCATCTGAATCTCTAGCCGATGGCAAACAGCAGTGCCATAAAGAGTTAGCCAGACAGCAGCAGGTAGATGCAGTCAGGAACTTTTGTGCACATTTTCACATTAGTTTTGTACAGAGATATGCTGAAGGCATGCTCGAAGATTCCATTTGTGGGGACCCCATTCTTTGGTTCCGGCACCAATAAAAAGGCATAGAAATTATTAATGTGCGTGAAATTTCCTTACAATGTTAAATTATTCTGTTATTTTATACTTTAGTTATAGGTCAACCTCAGTTAAAAGCCACTGTCAAATAACACCCATGGACACTATATTGATTACAGCTTATAACTACTGAATGAATGGAGTGTGGCTAGGTATGAATGTGAAAACATGATTATGTATAAGAAAGCAACTTATGATTAAATGCTAGGTGTCTGTTTTCATGAATGAGAGAATGAACGATTTACCTGGACATGCATGAACAAGGAAGCACAGGATAAATGAATGTAAGGCATCACTTTTTATGAATGAATATTAGCTGTGTGTTTTTATAGATGAAACAATGAATGAGATTATGGAAGTGCATACGTATTTATGAGTAACATGCAGTATGTGGATTGGATACTCTAAAATGGCCATAGGTGTGAGCATGCATGAAAGTATGTGGTGTCAAAGAACTACTGTGGCAGGGCTTGCCACCTAGCAGTGTAAACCCTGGCTCTAGGTGATTGTTATTGTTGAAGTGACACCCTGACCCCATGTGCAAAAATGGGAAGAAGGGGGTTGTGGATGGTTGGATGGATGAATGGATGGATGGATGGATGGATGGATGGATGGATGGATGGATGGATGGATGGATGGAATATGAATAACTTTGAGGTGTGCAAGGTATGTGAATTTGTGCACATGACCCATGATTTAATCCACCATCAATATAAAATCAAGACCAAAATGTAATTGAATATATTAGAGTGTGTATCTTTTAAATGAAGATATGAAATATTCACATAAAAAAATTAGGCTTGTAAAAGCATTATTAGGACCTGATGAATGAAACAGATTACATGCTTAAAGAACTTCATAAGTCAGCAGACTCAAAGACTGGAAGATCAAAGGAAAACAATTTTAGGTTATAAGGATTCACATAAAACTGTGGCATGTAAAGGCCCCAAAGTACTCTTTTGTTGAAAATTCATACCTGAAAGTTTGAAACCCCCCCCAAAAATGAATACCCTTTCAGTCTTGAAATGCTTCACTCTCCTTTAACCAACAAACTGTCTCAACTAACTCAGACACTATGATCAGTAATAATTCCTGGGATTCCTAAATAATGCTTGCTGTGATTATGCAGTCCTTACCTCAGGTGCAGTGCATAGCATGATGTGGACTGGTTACTTATCAATTGACTGGGTGGAATTCACAGTCCTGTTCACTTCTAATTAGAAAACCCACTCACAAAATACACAGCAGCTACAGAGAAGGAGGGGAATCTTGTCTTTTTTCATTTCTCCAAGTCTTTTGGGTTTCTAATACCATGGCGGGAATGGAACCCATTCTAAGTCAAAGTACGATTAAAGTTCATGAAATTAGTATTGCTTCAGTCTTTGATGTCAGACAGAAGTGCTCTTTGCAGCGCCTGCAATGTGCCCAGTAATGTCTCCTTCTGCAATTCGTATGGGATTACATGTATTGGTAACATATCTAAATATGATTGTAGATTATTTTTTATAACACCCATTGCTCCTATTACTATTGGACATGTTTGGGTATCTTTCTCCCACATTGTTTTCATTTCTGCCTGCAAATCCTGATATTTTATGACTTTGTGTCTCTCTCTGTACACAAGACACTGTAGTCACTGGGTGTTGCGATTTCAGTGATCATTGCTACTTTTCATGGACCACTATATCTGGTTTTCTCGCATCTGTCTTTTGAACTGTTGGTAATGGATGATCCCATGTAATGTAGAATTCATCATTTTCTATGATGCTTTGTGGCTCATGTTTCCCGTGTTTTTTAGCCACTTCAATACCATAATGTTTGCACAATCCCCAGTGCAACATTCTTGCCACTTTATTATTCCTTTCAGTATACAGTTCCTCTGCCATTAGTATGTCACAACCAGCAACAAGGTGTGCAACTGTTTCCAATTCTGTTTTACAAAACCTACATTTGTCTGCTTCTCCCACATATTCAAAGGACTTTATAAACCATGTACGCAGCCCACTATCTTGGGACACCCATATTACCTTTCATCTCTTGGTTTGAATTTGCCTCTCCTTAACCATTCCTGCCTTTGATTCTGATCAACACGAGGTTCTTCCAGAAGTTTTCTATACTTGCAGCTATATTTATGCCTTTTCCGCATTTCTTGCCTTCTCATCTGGTCTATATTCTTTCTTTTGTTTTTTGTTTTTTTGGCACATTCGGATGCTGCCTGATTTTTATCTATTTCTGGTTTGATTTCCATTCCTGCTTGACACTGATATGCTTCTGCTAAACTAAGCAGAGAAGTCATCTTAGATTTATTCTCCTCATGTTTCAAAACTTTCACTATGTTTGGGTCTTGAGAGGGCAGCAGATATGTGTGCAGACCTACGATTGCAGATCTGTACATGTAATCAGTTTCAATGAGGCCCATTCTCCTTTGGAATAGGAATATATAATCTTGGTATGCACTGATTTTTATAAATCATTTGGTGAGCATGAAGCATCTTTCTTGTTTTCCTGTGTAATCTATCCAACACATTTTGGGGCCAGTCAATCACTCCAAAACTGTAAGTTAGGACAGGAAGAGCAAGTTCATTTATAGCATGGATTTTGTTCCTAGATGTCAGCGCTGTTTTCAGGATTAATTTAAGTCTTCTGAAGTATTCCTTAATACGTTTTGTTCACATTTGTTCATGTTTTATTGTTGATCCTTCATCATCTCCCAAATATTTATGCACTCCTTCTTGCTCAAGTTCTTTTATATCACATTCTTGTCCCAAACTGATGTTTTCCTGCTGCTGCAGTTTTCCTACTTTAAAGGTTGCTTTTGTACATTTATCAAGACCAAATGACATTCTTATATCATCTGAAAAAGTTTTGACAACTTGCAGCTGTGCTTTCAGTTCTTCATCTGATGAGCTATACAGTTTCAAATTGTGGACAAAGAGGAGATGAAAAGTCTTTAGACTTTGTTGTTTTGTAGGAGTGAAATTGTAGCCATGGCCTAAGCTTTTAAGTAAGCAGCTTAATGGGTTAAGTGCAAGGCAGAATAGCAACGGTGCTAGAGAGTCACCCTGGAAAATCCTCCTTTGAATTTTTATCCCAGGGATAATAATTTGTCTTTTATCATGGCTTAATTGCAAAGTGGTCTGCCACTGTTTCACAGTCACTGTAATGTAGCCGATCAGTGTAGGGTGTATATTATACATTTTTAAGCACTTTTTTATCCATGAATGTGGGATAATATCAAATGTTTTTCTGAAGTCAATCCATGCCATACTTAGATTCTTCCCCTTTTCACAGTTCTCCACTACGATTTTATTTAACAACAAATGATCCTTTGTTCCATATGGCTTTCTTTTACTGCCCTTTTGTTCTACTGCCATAATTGAGTTTTCTTCTAAATAACTATAAACTCTGTCGGCATCAATTCCCTTTTATAGTTTATAAGTCGTCGGAAGGCAAGTTATTGGTCAATAAGTTTTGGGGTAGTTTGCAGGTTCACTGTTTTACCTGTTGTTAGCCAGGTTGACGTCTGTTTGGGATGTGCATATAAATAGTTCTTACTCATGGGTAAATCTTCATGCAAAGATGTTAATACTTTTAACTAAAAGTTAGGTACTGCATCTGGGCCTGGGGTTTTGCAATTCGAGGCTTTTCTTAACTTTGTTTCAATCTCTCTAGCTGTTACATCATCCCATTTCATACCCTGTACTTTTAAACTTCTTATTCTTTCTTTTACTTCTTTTATCCATTTAGCATCTTTGTTGTGTTCCACAGGATCTTCTTAAATACATCTCCAAAATGCATCTATTTCTTCTTTTTTGGCAGTCTTTCAATTCCTTTAACCTTGTTTCCCAGGTCTCTATAAAACTTTTTTGGGTCATCAATAAATTACTTATTTTGTACTTTTCCTTTATATTTATAAGTTTTTCCACCTGTGCTGAGATTTTTAGTTTGTTATTGCGATAGTCCATGATAGATCCTGATCGGTTCTAATATTGCACATTGATTTTATCTTGTCTATCTTTCTAAGTATTTTTGTTGATCTGTTCCCTCTTCTATACTCTTCTAACAGTGACACTTCTTGTCGTAATTGCTTTATAGTTTTCGCTGTTCGATACCTCCATGATGGTATTCGATTTCTACCCTTCCTTTCTCTCACTACCTTGTGTTCTTGTGGTAGAATTTAATCTGTTATTAATTTAGCTGCACAGTAATATATCTTGTTTACTTCTATTACATTTCAAGGATCTCTATGGGCAGTCCTAGTTACTGTGTTTATTTGTTTTATCAAACTTCTGACTTTTGGGATTTTATTGACCTTCTGCAGTCTATTTCTTTCATTGATCTTAATGTCTGTCTATCTCTATTAAATCAAGCAACTTTTCTCTTAGCTCATTTTCTTCTAAACTGAGGGCAGATTTTTTTGTTTTCCATTTCCTGTGGGCATTCTTCAGAAAGTTCTACAGCATCTTCATGTGACACATTCTCTTCACTTTCATCTTGTGCCATCCGTTACTCTGTCATATGGGAACTCACTGGCCTATCACTCCTCAGCATTGACTGCATCAGAGTTTCCAGTTTTCTGTTCCTTCCCTTGCTGTCCAGCTTCAAGCAAATGTTTATATTGGTTTCCTGTGGAAGGCTCCAAAATATCTTCATATGGCATCTGACCAATTGCTTCCCATTCCACTGGTTTCCCCTTAATTTGGATATCCATTGCTCTATCCTGTTGTGGTGCTTTCTGCATTAGATTTTCTACACTGAATCCTTCACTTAGCAGGTACTCCATAACCTCTGTTTCTGTTTCTTTAACTCCTCCATTACTAATCTCCTTTTCTACTGTTCCTCTTTGTCTTCTTATTTTTTGTATAGTAAAGTTTTCCATGTCTGGATTATTTGTCTATATTTCTCTTCAAATATCTTTGTTGCTGCTCTTTTTGTATTGATTAGGTTTGCTTTCTCCTTTGCATAAATATTACACCATATTAAATCTCTTTTCCTTTCCCATGTCCATATTTCTTCTTCAGATGTCTCCTGATCTTTCTGCTTCTTCTCATTCTGGGGACTCACTCCATCATGCTGTGATGTAGTTTGTGTTAGACCTTGCACATTAAATCCTTCACTTCGCAGGCACTTCATAACTTCAACTTCTATTTCTTTAACTTCTGCTTTACTAATCTTCTTTTCTACATTCCATCTGTGTGATATTAATTTCTTTATTGTGAAATTTTCCATATCTGGATGCCTTTGTCTGTATTATCTTCAAATATGTTTGGGGCTGCCTTCCCTATATTAATTAACTTGGCTTTCTCCTTTGCATAAATATTGCACCATATCAAATCTCTCTTTCCTTCCCATGTCCATATTTCTTTTTTATACTTTCCAAAAATATCTAGGTTTTGTTGTTTACATTTTTGCACTTCCCCAGATGCTTCTTTTCCCAAACAGATCAAAGTTTCTTGATCTATATGCTGTTTTTCAAAAATCTGTTGTATTAATGAATGCAAATTTTTATTTGAAGCTTGTGACAGTTTTTCCTGTGGAAGTATTTTTCTTTCCTCTAATTTATCTCTTAATCTCTTTGCATATCCTCTGTCTGGAAATTCTGGGATTTTTGCATAATAGTAACAATACATAATTTCTTGCTTATCCTCAATAGTCCACTCTATCGTCTTTATGGCTGTTCTTTGGCCTATCAGGTTTTATGATTTTTGTGGACTGCTGCTTCCTTCTACAATGGGGGAGGGGGGGCAAGCTCTCTCATGTAGGGAATGAGATTTTGCTACTCCATCTCCATTGTTGTTGGATGATTGGTCATGAGAAGTCTGACCAGGCCTTTTGCAACTGTGCCTGATGGAATGTGATAAATGACAAATTATGTTGGTGGCCACAGCCAAAATTATGACCAAGTCAGATTCTCGACCACTGTCAAGATTAGTATTAAAGCTTGTGCAGCCTGCCTGCACAGGAGCTGAGGGTGATGGAAGGTGGCCTGGTTACTAAACAACAATTATCAGAGACAGAGTAGTTTCTTGCCAATCTGCACAAAAGGTCTGAGTCCTCAGGAAGCCATGCTGAAGTTCTGGAAATTGAAGTGAAATCTGATCACACTCAGAAAATCTTTGTTGGAGATGCCTCAGGCTTATATGTCTTTACACAAATAGGTAGTCACATACTGGGTAAATGTGTTGTGTAGTGCTGATTAAATGCTGGGTCAGTTTTCTTCATGGGAGTATCAGGACTTCAGATCTCTGGTACAAAGCAAGATAGCTATTCTGAAATTATACCACTATATTCAGTAATATCCATTCATTCACTGGCATTCAAATAATGGTTATGGGAATTATTTATTGCTGGTGTTTCCTACTGGTGTCCTCAAAGTGACATTTTATCTGACTCTTCTACAATGGATATATTGCTGCCTGATGTTAGAGACTACTCAGACTCTGACAATGATAGCAGATGAATTTGGCATGGCCAGGGGTCACGGTGCCAGTGTTAGATACAGTCAGTGGACATGGCTTCTGTGCCTGTGGAAGCTTCCATATACACACAAGGTTACACAGAAGGACAAGAAGTGGCAGAAAGGTCTAATAGGGAAGGGGTGGTTTCCACCTGCAGTGTGGTATCACTTGTTTGCTGCAAGCTTCATGGAGACAAGGGTGACTGTTATGTCTGTAGCTCCCACTTGAGCTGTGATCTTGAAGTCCACAACCCAGCAAAAGTGCAGAACCATCATAGAAGGACAGGCTAACTCATATCTTGCTAAAATGGTAGATGCTTTACAGGGTGTGCATGATGACCTGAGGGAGTGACTGTCCCATTGTTGTGACATCATGGACATGTTCTGTAGGCAGCTTGCACAACCCAGGTCTCCCAGTGAACAGGGATCATGCCAATAACATTTTCCATTGCTGATCTGCCTCTGTATCCAGTGGTAAGGACCACCATAGAAGGTAAAGTTCATGGTCAGGCATATGTAGTGAAACCACTTCTACCTACTATCCATTACAGAGGGGAGAAGGGTAAGACATGGACATCAAAGGAGTAATGGAGCTCATGCTGCAGTGATGCATGTTATGGACCAATTCTTATATTCAAGCAAATCTTGTTCCTCTAGGCAAGGACTGGATAATGCCTACAGCCCTCACAAGAGGGGGCACTCCTGTGGTTGGGGTGTGCAAGGCCTGCACACGCACACCTCCTTAGGGTGCCCTGGACCTGTCTGTATGATCTCACCACAGTAGTATAACATCTGTGACAGGTACTACCTGTTGCATTTATAAGTTTGTTAATGTTGCACCATCCCCATTCATCTTTCTGCAATTTGCCTGCTGTCATTCTTTGATTTTACTGCAGGCATTAGCTCTGCAGCCAGTGCCTGAAGTCATTGCATATATACATATCTGAATCACTCTGCCATATTGTTTGCCCTTCTTTTCATGCACAATGTCCATCATTTTAATAATGCTGCTCATGATCATGTCATTGTGCCATCATTACCATAGAATGCAGGCTGCAGGATTTTTTGTCCTTCCTTGTTTTAGCTCAGTGTGTCTGAATCATCCATATCGTGCATGCAGCCACTTGTCACACAAAATTGCTTACTGTTACACCAAAAAAGTTTTTGAATCCAGGAGAGTATAATGTATCTTGCACAAACAGAATAATCATTTATAAAACAACATGAATTCCACTACCACCCTTAACCACAAAGTATAAAAGCTGCAAGGAAATGATTTCTCTGTAATTTGTACATGTAAGAGAAGAACAGTTCTGGCCTGTAATTATAGGACAGTGCTGAAAGTGTTTTTTATTCCCTTTAGTCTAATTAAAGGGGTTGTACCTATTAAAATGGCTATTTAAGTATATTTCCATTTGTTTCCTGTCTGAACATGAAGTCACTGTGCTCACTATTTGGGTGTCTGAAGTCTCACATTATTTTCTTTTGGTATCTGTAACATTATCTTCTTCCTCACAAACTTACTATGGGACTACACTGAATAGGGGAGAGGGAAGCGAAGCTAAAGCAGACATCTGCAGCTGTGATAAAATTACTTTGGTTAGACCTTTCTGATTTAAAAGAAAGAATAAAAAGATTAAAGGTGCAAGATATAAAATGGGATGAAGTAACAGCCAGAGAGATTGAAACAAAGTTAAGCAAAGCCTCTAATTGGAACACTACAGGCCCAGATGCAGTACATAACTTTTGGTTAAAAGTATTAACATCTTTGCACAAAGATTTAGCCACGAATAAGAACTATTTATATGCGCATCCCGAACAGACACCAACCTGGCTAACAACAGGCAAAACAATGCTCCTACTAAGAGTGAACCTGCAAGCTACTCTAACAATTATAGAGCAATAACTTGCCTTCCAACAACATATAAACTATACATGGGAATTGATGCTGGCAAGAATGGTTAAGGAATGGAGAATTCAAACCAAGAGACGAAAGGTTAATATTGGCAGCCAAAGATAGTGGGCTATGTACACGTTAGTTTACAAAGTCCATTGAACATGTAGGAGAAACAGAGAAATGTAGGTTTTGTAAAACTGAATTGGAAACAGTTGCATGCCTTGTTGCTGGCTGTGACATACTAATGGCAGAAGGACTGTATACTGAAAGACAAAATAATGTGGCAAGACTGTTGCACTGGGGATTGTGCAAACATTATGGTACTGAAGTGGCTGGAAAACACTGGAAACATGAGCCACAAAGCATTGTAGAAAATGATGAAGTCTATATCGTATGGGATCACCCATTACCAACAGTTCAAAAGATAGATGTTAGAAAACCGGATGTAGTGGTCCAAGAAAAGAAGACAAAATTAGCATTGATCATTGAAATTGTTACACCCAGTGCCTGCAGTGTCTTGAGTACAGAGAGATACAAAGTCATAAAATATCAGGATCTGCAGGCAGAAACGAGAGCAATGTGGAAGAAAGATACCCAGACAGTTGCAATAGTAGTAGGAGCAATAGGTCTTACAAAAAGAATCTACAATTGTATTTATATATGTTACCAATCCACATAACCCCATACAAAACTGCAGAAGGAATCATTACTGAGTACATTGTGGGTGCTGTGAAGAGCACTTTTGGCTAACATCAAAGATTGAAACAATACTAATTTCATGACCTTTAATCGTACTTGGACTTAGGAATGGGATCCATTCCCATCATAGTATTAGAAACCCAAAAGATTTGGAGAAACAAAAAAGAGAGACACCATAGTAAAGATATTGCTTTGGCAATCTATATATGTTTCCACTCATCTAATGGATTGCATTACTTAATCCGTGAAATGCCTTTCAAAGACATAAAGAATAAAAAAAACATAGAAGCAAGGTCAATAAAATTAACACACATATACATTATCCTTCTGTCATTCCTCTGAGACAGTACATACCTCTCAACCTGTAGATATTGAAAATAGATACAAAAGCCCTTGAAATGTAAGCACATCCAGTCAAAAGTCCTGACATCTAATTAGCATAAAATGTGAATACCAAATAGCACATAACTCAGAACATGTTTAAAAAAGAGTGACAAAAATGATGGTAAAATATAGGCACATTATCAAACAGACAGTATAAAATCCGCAGGCCTTAATGAACTGCACTGCAAGTTGTTATCACACAAGGTCATTTATTGTGTTACGTGTGCTCTTTTCTTTTAATTATTGACATACCTCTCAACCTCTTACTTCATAGGTAAATACTGGGTTAACTGCCCTGAAGGGTCATCTTAAACTTAGCCAGCAACTTAAGATTAGAATGAACCTCCTTTTGTTTGTGAGGTGAACACCTTAACCATTATGCCAGACATCCCCTGACTACAGGAAGTCTGGGCAAAGCCTAAAACAATGGGGAGACTGAGCCCCAAAAGTAGGGATATATATTAAATATTGCTCTTATAAACTTTGAAAGTTGCTAGAATAATAAAATTTGTGTTAGCCTGCAATTTCTGATGGACATCAAGTCTGAAACTCAAAATGTATGTCATTATTTAGTGACTTCAATCCTCAACGAGTGGTGAGAAAAACACGTTTTAAGAGGAGCAGACCACAAATATGAGGCAAAAATCTGGACAGCTGAGAGGTATTTGAATCACTAGTATGTTGGTCATGCAGTGAGGTTTTTTTGTGCGCTAGATAGCTTCAAAAATCGTGTGTTATAAAGGAGAGTTAGATAAATGTATGAAGGTGTAAATCATGCTTGAAACTAGTGACATACCTCCCAAAATAGATGCATCATGTGTAAGGCTGAATCAAGCCTGAAAATAGGAATGTTTCTCCAAGACAGGGACAGTTGAGGTCTTCAGAGGTAAAGAATGTTTCTTATTTCCACAGCTTCCAATGTTGAACATTTCCTATTAACATATAATAGAGGGAATGTGGGTTATATTCACATTTGAATGAATCAGTAACTGCTATCTTGCGTTAATAAGTCTATAGTTTAATTATTGTCAGTCATTAAACAACAGATAAAAAGCAGTTGTTAAATGATGGCCTCACTCTCATAGTAAGTACCTGAAAATATTGATTTGCAGCAACACCATTTCACATCAATTTATCTGGTATATGACCTGTTTGCAAGACTTGTAATTATGGCTCTGCTAATTTAGTTTAATTTATTGGTATGAAAGTTGCTTCAAATACACAGACAACAGAATGTTTGCAAGCACTGAGATTCCAGATGCTCTTTCAGTTAATCACGCAATAGCTCTTTTTCTGCCTTAACATATGAATATTTCTGATAGACATTCAGATGAAGTTTAATGCACACTTTATTAAAAGCTGCATAATGCATTGAAGCAATATAGGCTCCTAGACTGACAGAACAATAGTCTGTCTGGAGGTCGATTTCCAAAAAAATCAAACATTGATTTATATCACATTATTACTAATATACATCACATGAACAGAATAGTCTCCAGTACCTCTAAATATTACAACTAAAAATGATAACATCAGTCTGTCAGTTTTGTATCTTCTATAAGAAGCAGTAAAGTTGAACATTAAACTGTCTTGATTCAGGATGGCCAAGAAAAAGATCAGTGCTGGAGCAGTACTGTACTTTTAAAACAGTAAATAGTTACTTTGTGTGAAATTTGTATGTCTCTTTATTGCAACAGATTAATATTTAAAAACTTTTAAAATAAAAAGTGTGGCTTTTATTTCAGCAACTAATCAATAGTCTTTTAAGGTCACCCCAGTAGTCAGACAAGGAAGTATGCAAGGGACAAAAATAATATAAATGTTTCTTCAGAGAAGATTCTAACCCATGTTACACAGATATTCTAAGTAAGTAATCCTGTACATTATTTTTTCTTTCATTTGCTAAAGTACAGTTATGAAAGTTGCACTTACCCATAACTATAGATGTTTGAATTGTTCACAGCTGCAGTAGCCAATGGGTTGTATCCTGTCAGGAATACAACACAGGACCAGTTTCCCAAAGCTCTAACCGCCCCAACACACACACACACACACACACACACACACACACACACACACACACACACACAGTCACTCTGGTTGCCTATAGGCTAATCCCTTTGGAAGGGAATTATAAAAGCAGCAAGAGTGACTGAAAATCTTATTTTTTTTGCTCCAAAAGAGAAAAAAAGAGAACTCATCCTGTAACAATCACAACTACTGTACCCAATGAAAGACTAACTATAACAAACAACAACAATCTCAACAGTAAAAGTTGCAACCCATGGCAACATGTGAAAAAGAGACATGGAGGGCAGGTGGAACTACTGCAGTATTGAAGAATTTGAATATCTAAGAGTAAAATCCCATGATTGGAGGAACTCCCTGATCAGCCTCAGTAAGAAGCTGAAATACCTCATAAAATCCTCCAAAGCTAGTTACGAAAACAAAATCGCCACTGACTCTAAAGACAACCACAAAGCATTCTATAGCTATGTCAAGAATCTCAATGGCAACACTCAGAGCTGCTCTGAGTTACAGCACAATGACACTAAATATAGAGAACCAATTGATATTGCCAACATCCTGGCAGATAGGTTCAGTGCTAACTTTACCCCCCTCTCATCCCTTAAAGGGCCCATCCCTATAACGGAAGAATGCAAAGTTCCTGTAATCATGGCTGCACAGGTAAAAAACACACTCTCCAAAGCCAAGAATACAGCATCCATGGGACCTGACAACATCCCAGGCTGCTTTCTACATGAACTACAGAACGAACTGGCACCCCATCTAAATACCATGTTCAGTCATAACCTCACCTCAGGCTATATGCCCACTGAATGGCACACAGTGATGGTTATCCCACTCCACAAAGGGGGAGCCACCACGGACTCCAGAAACTACCACCCCATTAGCCTGATGAGCCTGTTCTGCAAGGCTATGGAATGTATCATCATGGAACTTATAAACAATGACATTGCTAATCTCTAAACTCTGGACCCCACCCAGTTCGGGTTTGTAAAAGGCAGATCATGTCTCCTAAACCTGATAGACTTCTTTGAAGTGGTCACCAAAGCCTTAGATCAGGGTAAGGTGGTTCACATAGCCTATTTAGATCTCGCCAAAGCTTTTGACACCATCCCCCACTCTGGAATTATAGATAAACTCACAAAACTAGGTATAAATCCCTATGTCACAAGATGGGTTGCCAACTGGCTCACTGACAGAACCCACACTGTGAAAGTAGCAGACTCCAAATCCAACTTCAGGCCAGTGACAAGTGGAGTACCACAGGGTTCAGTTCTGGGTCCTCTCCTGTTTAGTATCTACTTCTCTGAAGTGCAGGCTAACAAAGAAGGTCTTTGGCTAACAAAGTTCGCAGATGATTGCAAACTAGGAGCCATAATCAAAACTCCAAAAGATGTGGACATCCTACAAAGGGCCTCGCTGAGACAGATGCCTGGTGTCAAAGCCATGGCCTCAAGCTCAATGTCAAAAAGTGCATTGTCATCCCTTTTGGTAAAAACTCTGTACCCATGAATTACCACATAGGCGGTAGTCTACTTAACACCGAAAGTGTAATAAGAGACAGTGGGACACAGGTGGACAGTACTATCTCCTTTGATAATCACATCGCCACAGTAGTCAGGAAATCCTTCTACATGGTACACCTCATTACAAAAGGTTTCTCAATATAGATAATGAGACTTGTAGGCTGGAAATTAAAATACTTGAAATTTATTAAAAAACACAGATTTAGATAAGAGCTTTCAAGGCAATCTTCTTCTTCAGACCTTAATACATATTAATACTGTATTTTTGGGATCTTGGCTCCACCATCTCTCTATTCTCTACATTTTTACAAAAGGTTTCTCATCCAGGAAAAAAGAGGTCATTGTTCCCCTCTACTCATCACTCATTAGACCCATTATAGAGTACAATGCCCCTTTTGGTATGTACCTCACAAGACATCTACAACAACTGGAAAGGCCGCAGAAATACCTCACAAAGAGAATTACTGGCCTCAAACAGATGCCCTATGCAGACTGTCTCAAAAAACTGCAGCTTTACTCCATCGCATATCACCTACTCAGAGGCGATCTCTGCCTAACACACAAAGTTATGTCAAACCCAGAGCTTTTGGACATGCTCCACTTAAAGAAATCCCAATCCCTCCAAGCTACACGCTCTAGGGACTTAGACCTTGTCACCACAATAAACAGAACATGCTGGAGGGATAGATTCCTGTCCCAGAGACTTCACATACTCTGGAACAAACTACCTATCTATATCAAACAAAGCTCCTCATTAGCACTCTTCAAGAAAAATCTTGAAGATTGGATGGGAGATAGGAAATTCACCCCAGGGATCACTTCTGTGGCTCTGCTTGACAGTGGCACAGGAAAATAATTTTCTTGGGTGGCAAAACCCAGGGTACCTTTTGGCTAGGCTTATATAGGCCCTAGGGCCAATAGCCTGGTACCTACCTATGAACCTATGACCCTATTGTTAAGTGTAACTTACATGCCTGTGCTATGTTCATCATTTTAATTGCTGCAGTAGCCTATGGGGAGATTATCAACGCTTACCCAACCTTGGAAGAGGAAGAGGAAGAAAAGAGTCCTGGATCCCCTGGAGAATAGTCCTTGCAAAGCTTGCTCTGGACCTAGAGAATTAATTCAGTTTTTAGTGCTTTTTAAATGTAAGCACAGAGAAGCAAGTAGGTGCCTTTTGAATGCTTCTAGAGTCCACCCCTATCCAATGTGTCTAACTAATGCTAAGGCCCTGGTACAATAGGCCCAACCCCATTCCTCTCAACCTCTTACAGCAAGAAATCTTGACAAACCCATAAATAATGGCAGGACAAAGGCCCAAAAGTAGAGCACTTTTTAAATATTGCTCCTACAAACTTAATAGTTGATAGAATAACAGGCTTTGCATTAGCATGGATTTTCTTAAGGGTATGAAGTCTGAAATTTAAACTGTCTGTCATTTTTTCTGACTTCAGTCTTTAAGGAAGAATTGCCAATGACTTGCCAGAAAAATGGACCAAAAATATGAGATAAGAATATGGACATTCTGCAAAAACCTGCACAGCTGAGAGGTATGCCTAATCCTGCCTGGAATGGATTTGCTGTGGTGAGAGAAACAAAATACAATAACAAAGGCCAACCATTTACAGATAATCTGTTTAGACACAGGTTGGCATTTCTTAGTCCCTGTTTTGGAAATAAATAAGTGGTCAAGGTAATACCTGAGTTGCCTGTGCACACCCATGGAATGAAGAATATGTCCTCTCTTATTTTCTGGATCTGGATGAAAAAATGCGAGGTTGATGGCTTAATTTAAAGTGAATCTTAGACACCTTAGGCATGAATGTAGGGTTAGTTCTCAGAGTGACCTTATCTCTATGGAAAACCAGTCATGGTTTCCCAACTATTAGAGCTTGTAATGCAGATACTGACCTTGCAGATATCAGAACAACAAGCAAAACTGTATCCCAAGTAAACAACCTCAACTCAGAGACAGGTTCAAAAAGTGACAAAGTCAATTTCTCCGGTACTGAGATCCCTGGATAGAGGTAGTTGTTTGCAAGGGGATCACATATACAGCCGTCTTTTCATAAACTGTTTGACCATAAACAGGTAAGAAAGAGGGAGATCCATAGGTAGACATGCTGAAATGGTGGTGCAGTTATATAGCGGTTAGCACTGTCGTCTCACAGCAAGAGGTTCTCTGGTTTGATTCTCAGCTGGACTGCCTTCTGTGCAGAGTCTGCATGTCCTCCCTGTGTTTGTGTGGGTTTCCTCCCACATTCTAAATACATGTGTCTGGAGCATTTCTTCCTAGGCCTTGGCTGAAAATGGGCTCTGACCCAGTTGGACTTTCCTGATAAATAAATGTTCTTTGATAGAAGTATATAAAAGGTTGGATGATAGTAACTCACACAAATATTTAACCACAATTGGTGTTAACTCATTGATGGGACCTTGGTTAATGGCTAGGTAACAGAGAAAATATTTTCCATTTGCCAACATATGACTTTCTAGCACAGGCTTTCTTGCCTCCTTTAGTACCTGCTGCACGTCTTTTAAAAAAGTTACCTGGAAGGTATCAAAACTGAATCATCCAGGCAGTCAGTTATGGTTGCTAGAGGCTGAGGTGTATCAAACTCTTTTTGTTCTGTGTAAGGAAGTTTGTAATAAGTACTCCTGGCCAATAACATAAATAGCAGAACCAGTTTTGCTTGGGCCTAAAGGGAACCGCCACACTGATTTTTGGTAAATCTTTCTGAATCCTTAGAAGTACCTTGGAAATCAGTGGAAAGAGCGAAAAAGCATGTTGGCATTCCCCGATCAGTGGGAATGAGAGACCATCAAAACATCTAAACAAAATAGGTCATAAGAAATATTTTTCATCACGACATGCCTTGTAAAAGCCCCAGTGGTCATTAGCCTAGTATACACCTATGAACCTATGAACTTAGCTTTCTGGAATTATTTCTTCAGTTATATTTGAAGCAATTCAGCAAAAGTTGTAACTAATGTTTGGTTATAGAATGGAGCAGATAATAAATTACTTTTGTGAACTGAGTAATACTCACAGATGCCTTTCGTCAATCTTTTAAGCCTACTGTTGGCCTGATTCTTATTATAAGTCCTCTCCTCATCAGCTGTATTAATAAGAAGGAAAGGAATACATATGTGATTATCTGTGCTATGCCTCTCCATACACCTGTGGAATACCTATTTTTCAAGAACATAAGATACAATGGACGCTTTTCTTATCTAACAACACAGTAGGTTTTGCTCGATTAATGCAAAGTGCTAGCAGTATTGGATGGTCTGCTTAAATCATGACAATCCATATATTTCATTTCCTAACTTTATTTTTTTCGTACAAGAAATTGTTATGGGATGTACTCTGTTTCTGTGATTTGCTAAACTGAGAAGCACCAGAGAATGAGGTGGCTAGGGGGAGGGTTAGCTATTGCTCAATTGCTCTTTACATTTCATTAGAGTATGGCATCTTTAAGAACACAAAAGAAGTTACATATTTTAGAAAAACATGGAGTTTGCACATCAATAAAGGCTAAGGCCTTATTTTTGCCTTGCACTAACAGCTGGAAGTGAATTTAGCATTCATTCACTGTTTCTACATACTTTAAAAATGTTATGCATTTCCTACAAATTGACACTGTTTATCTATATGTACACATACACATATATATATATATATATATATATATATATATATATATATATATATATGAATATCAGTGCAGTCAGTCATACATACATAGGTTTATAGGTGTGTACTAGGCTAATGGCCCTGGAGCCTTTATAAGTCAAGCCCATAGAAGTAACCTGGCGTTGTGCCGCCTGACATTAGTTCCCAGTGCTTCTATCAAGTAGAGCCACTGGAGTGATCCCCGGGGTGAACTTTCTATTACCCATCCACTCATAAATATTTCTTTTGAAGAGGGTCAGTGAGGTGCTCTGCTTGACATGTATGGGAAGTCTATTCCAGAGCATGGGTAGTCTCTGGGTGAGAAACCTGTCCCTCCAACATGTTCTGTCAATTGTGGTAATGAGGTTGAGGTCTCTGGAGTGTGTGGTGCAGAGGGATTGGGATTTCTTTAGATGTAACATTTCTAACAGAGGTGGGTCAGACATGGCTTTGTAAGTCAAGCAGAGAGCGTCTCTACGTAGGTGATATGAGACAGAGAATAGCTGGAGTTTTTTGAGTCTGTCCATGTAGGACATGTGCTTAATGTCTAGGATCCTCTTCATGAGGTACTTATGTGGCCTCTCCAACTGTTGCAGGTGTCTAGTGAGCTACATGCCAAATGGGGCATTATACTCGATGATTGGTCTAATGAGGGAAGAGTAGAGAGAGATGATGACCTCTTTCTTGCTGGTTGCAAAACACTTGGTAATGAGATGTGCCACACAGAATGACATTCTGACCACAGTGGCAATGTGGTGATTAAAGGAGAGGTTGCTGTCAACCTGTATCCCCAGATCTCTTATTATGCCTTCAGTGTTCAGTGGGCTTTCATCAATGTGGTAATCAGTGGGAACTGAGTTTTTACCAAAGGGGATGACAGCACATTTTTTGGCATTAAGCTTAAGGCCATGTTTTCAACACCAGTCATTGGTCTCTGTGAGGCCTTTCTGTAGGATGTCTGCATCACTTGGGGAGTTAATAATGTCTCACAGCTTGCAGTCATCTGTGAACTTGGTCAGCCAGAGTCCCTTTGTGTTGGTCTGGACTTCTGAGAAGTAGATGCTGAAAAGGGGGGGACCCAGGACTGATCCCTGTAGGACTCCACTCGTGACTGGTCAGCATTCTGACTTGGAGTCTGCTAATTTCACACTGTGTGTTCTATCTGCAGGCCAATTTGCAACCCACCAAGTGATATAGGGGTTGATGCCTAGTCTGGTGAGTTTATCAATAATTCCCAAGTGAGGAATGATATCAAAGGCCTTGGTAATATCAGGGTAGGCTGTATGCACTGCCTTTCCTTCATCCACAGTACTAGTGACTAACTCAAAGAAGTCAACCAGGATGAGCAGGCATGCTCTCCCTTTCACAAAGTCAAATTGTGTGGGGTCTAGAGTTTGAAGATTTGTTATATCTTTGTTAGTCAGTTCCATGATGATGTGCTCCATAGCTTTACATATCAGACACATCAGGTTAACGGGGCGATAATTCCCAGAGTCTGTAGTCACTCCCCCTTTATGGAGAGGGATGATTGTAGCAGTGCACCATTCGGTAGGAACAAAGCCTGAGGTGAGGCTGTGACTGAACGAGGCACATAGATGTGGTGCCAGTTCACTTTGTAGTTCATGTAGAACATAGCCAGGGATATTATTGGTCCCATGGAAGCTGTATTCTTGGCCTTGGACAATGCAGCTTTAACCTGTGCTGCAATAATGCTGGGTGCCTGGCATTCTTCCGGTATTGTGATTGGTCCTTTAGGGGGAGAGTGAGTGGTAAAGTTGGCACTGAATCTGTCGGCCAGTATGTTGGCAATATCTGTTGGCTGAGTATAGGAGGTGCCATTATGCAGTATCACAGAGGAAATCTGGGTATTGCCATGGAGGTTCTTGATAAAGCTATAGAAGTCTTTGTGATTATTTTTAGTGTCTGCCGCAATTCTGCCTTGAAAGCTGGCTTTAGAGGATTTGATGAGGGATCTCAATTTTTTGTTGAGGCTAATAAGGGAGTTTTTCCAATCTTGGGACTTCACCTTTTTCTGCAACAGTTTCTTCCTTCTGTTGTAGATTTTATTAATGGCAGGGGACCACCAGATTGGCTTCTTTTTTGTTAGGAGCACGTCTTGGTTCTGTTGGGTATGGCTAGTTCCATGTATTTGTGTACATGTTCGTGCAGTGCATTGGTGTATGATTCAGCAGTCATGCAGCTATTTTCCATTGGCATGGGTGCTGTGAAGTTAGCCACTTTTGTTTTAGGAATCCAAAGTCAGCTTTGGAGAAGTTTTTCAAGGTGGTTACCTTTGCGGGGGGTGTGGGGGAGATGTGTATTTCCATGGTGAATAGTTTATGTCAGATCTGACCAGGAAGGAATTGACTATTGGTGTAGAGCAATGGTCGCCCATGTTAGTAATAATCAGGTCAGACATGTTGCTTCCTCTAGTGTGGGTCAGAATGAGCTGGTCCAGGGCATTGGAACTGATGAATTCCAGGAAGCATTGGGCCAGTGGATTAGTGCTTGAGTAGTTTTCTCATTTGATGGAGGGGTAATTGAAGTCTCCCAGTAAGAGAGTGTTGGGTTGGACCTTGATAGAGTCCAGGGTGCTTAGGAACATGGAGTGAGAATCTAGGGTCATGGTTGGGGACCTATAGCAGGCTATGACCTGGATCACCATCTTACCCAATGTTAGTTGCACCTGAAGTATCTCAGACACTAGTCTTGAGGTGTGTATGTCCTTTATGAATATGGAGACACCACTGCCTTTGGAGCTTCGATCCATGTTTCAGGGCTGAAAGTTTTGGAATGAGTTATAGCCTTGTCATGCAGGGGTACTTTCTGCCACTTTAAACCAGGTACATATGTGCATACAAATATGTGCATTGACTTTACTTAGTTATAACTGCTCACTTACAACATTTTACTTACATTACCCTTTAACACTGCAAGAAAAAAATAAAAAAAATACTTAATCTAGAATTCTGGCCTTCTGTCCTGCACTTGTGCTACAACTGTGCCAGCTGGTCCATTCTCCAGCAATACTGGTTGTTGTACCTTTACCTATTCTGCTGCCCAAAGTGGGGATCCCTGTCAGAGATGACAGAAGCTCCTCAGTTCTTGACAGATATCTATTTTTTTCGGTTTACTGTCAAAACGTGGAAATGCACCTTGGTCAAGTGATGGACCATCAAAACCAGGTTTTCCAAGAGGCTAAACATCGAACCTTACCATACCAAAGCCTGAATATCGACATCCGGATGGCACACGCAGGTCAATGGGCACATTGTCAAAACAGTGAATATCGAACTCTCAGCATTACCATGGTTTGAGATGGGCACTGAAAAAGTTTTAATTTTCAATATTACAGTTTGATGACATGATGACTTGACTGGGTGCATTTTCAGGTTTTCATAGTAAACCATTTTTTTTACTCTATGCCAGCCACAAGCCATTCAATTTTCTGCAGGCATGACACCTGCAGCAGGTAAGGAAGGATCTCTCTTTCTCAGATCAGCTTGAGAATTGAGCCTGGGCTTTCACAGATGCCTTTTTACAAATTGCCAGTGATACAATGAAGGATATAAACACAGGTCAGGAGATAACAGGGTGTGAACCATGCCGTCTAAGGTGTGATATCAGCATACCCAACCCATGCAGCATTATAGGTGGTGGTACCTATGGAACTTGTATCAGTGCCAAGGTTTGTTTACTAACTGGACTGAATAAATCACATGGACTTCCCACTTTTTTTTACTCAGTGGTATTACTTCTTTAGTTATGTGAAAGGAAAACTTTCAGTAGTGTAATAGCTGCAGATGTGTATTGTTACCACATATTTGTGGCTTTTAAAGCACATAAATGTATTCAAAAGGCTCTCAATAATTATTTATTTGGGTAATATAAATATTTATGATAGCATGGCCTAAAGGCTGGTAATGTACACTGTGTTTCTTTAATGCAGTCTTGATTTGATGTTAAAACAGTTCATTACTATACTTTTAAAATTTGTTGGAGTCCTCTTTCAAAGAAATCATTGACAGCACTTTGTAAGATGTTGTTTGTATTTTAGGGTCACATTAACTACTAAGTTAGAGTTCAGTTCTGACTATTAATACACTATATGCATACTGAAACAGTATGCACTTGAGATCTGCTTTGTGCTGATGCAAATCCTGATGTTCTCCGCCCATCAGTGCAACTCTCCCATGCCAAGCCGAAGTCACTTGATGGCTGTTTAATTGGATACACACTTATGCAATGGTGTGATTCACAGAACTCAGCTGAGCTTCATTTGCACTGGGGATTTGTAAATCAAACTGAAATTACATCAATAGGCTTAAGTCAGCCATATTAACCTAAGCTGAGATGCATTTGTCGCCAACAGTCTAGGGAAAGTATGAATATATTAAAAAGAATTAATAAAGTTAATTCTTTGAAATTATTTGAAAATCACCACATTTGGTACAGTTCAGTTAAATCAGTTTATCAGAAGGATATACTTACCTGTAAGGTGTAGCAAATATGATTTTTTTTTTTACAATTGTTAAGAATCAGGGTTTCAGAGAGGTATGGCAGCAGCAGTAAATTAATTAGCATGGTTATGGTAACAATACATATATAATTACAGGTTACAAATAGTAACTGCAGAAGATTAAAGTACCACTCAATACACTTTTGGAGTGTCTAGTACTAAAGTGTCTCATTGTGGGTGTTGTGTATGACTCAGGTTTAACTGTGGCCATAAATTAACGCTTTCAGGTTATAACATGCTACAGCATCAGGAATCAAGACATCAGATAGAAAACTTCATGTCTGAAGAGAACCACATCTTAATGGATGGGAATCATCTGTTTGGGAAAGATGGTCAAATCAGGCAGAGAGAGCTAAGACCTGGAATCAAGTAATGGGTGACACCATTGATACAGGGGAAGGAACTGAGCATTGGCACAAAGTAGGAAAAGAGCAAATGACCTAGTAGGACATGCAAGGACCAAAGCTGAGCAAATTACAATTGCCTGTAGCAGCACTGGTGGGGACCCTTCCACGATGCAACCATTAACATCTGATGAAGAGTATCCTCCCTACATAATGTTGATGAGTATGATACAGAAACAGAGCCAGATCATTGTCAAATGGGGCCCTAAGCAGGGTAATGGATTGGGCCTCCCCATACCCAGCCTCCCAAGTTCTTCATATACAGTCCCCCACAACCATTTCAGTGTCATATTCCTTGGCTGTTTCTCCCCAGTTACCATAAACACTGTTCAAACCACTCAGTGTGCATACTGTTTTCTGCTTTACGTCTGCAATGCTCACAGATATTTGGATTTAATTTATTTCAAATTTTATAGCACAGACACTGATAGACATTTGCTAAACAAGGCAATACAGTCTCACAATGAAAACAGACTTAGCATTAAAACTTCTCTGCCCTTGAAACTCGGATTCATTGAAATGGCATTGAAACTCACATTCAAAGAAAATGCATATGGCCAGTGGCAGGTAAAGTTTACCTTTGGGCTGTTTCCAAATCATAGGTCTCTTGCACACATTTTCAGGACCATGCATACTTGCATGAGTTCTTTGATTCCCCTTCCTGTATGTATTAAATTATATCCCTTGTATAATAGAGCACCACTTCTTTGACAGCTTTTGAAATGTCTAGTTTTGAAAATTTTCCAGCAAACAATGGAGCAAAACGTATGAACCAATGATGACAAAACTGCCCATTTCAGAACATTTCAACCATAAAAGGCCACTCAAACATCTGTCATTGCAATCCACCAATATCATTCAATATAAACAATCTCTGCAGAAGTAAAAGTCATTTGAGTAATTCCACATTAACAAGATCTATAACTAAAGAAGAGGCTGCTGCTAGCAAACAACTTTATATTTCTGTGTTTCATCTACAAATTCAGTGCCTGCTGCACTTGAAGAATAAATTGCCTGTTATATTAAAAAAATGGTAAGATGGTAATATTGTAATACAGAATGGATGACAAACTGATAACAGGTTCATAGTTACCAGGCATCTCATCCAAAGGAGGACATATTCAGGAATGCAGCACCCTACCCCCAATGTACAACACAGTATCAGCAATCCATTTACATGCTGTGGGAGTAGAACCCACAGCCTTCTGCATCAAAAGGAAGCATGTTACCTGTTGACCTACTAACAATGCTTGTCACTTCTATAGCACAATAGTAATAGCATTTGCTAAACAAAACAGTTTCATGCTGTAAACAGACTTGGCATAAGCAACAGTAAATGTCTTTTCTCTTGAAGCTCACAATTTCTTAAAAAATTTTACCTGAAGCTCAATTCCTTGAAAATGTACCTGAAACTCAGTTTCTTAAAAAATATACATGAAACTCAGTTCCTTTAAAAATTAATCTGAAACTTAATTCCTTGGAAAATGCACCTGAAATTTTTTTAGCAGCTTGGTGGTTGGGGTAGAGGATTCAGGTCCTTGCTTCATGTGACTAAGGTACAGGGTCTGTGCCTGAGCAAATTAATTAACCACTTGTTATCCCTAACTAGGACATTTTATACACATGCACACATACACTTTTTACTTCTCTGTTTGTGTTGTCTGTTATCTGTAGCAGTTCTGCAGTAGCAACCCCTTACTTGTCCATTCGTGTTGCAGAACAATCTTTTTTCTATTTAAATTATGTGCTTGTGGAACATAGAAAGGAACAGGTCTGTGTGGTGATGATGCATGTACAGGTGTGACTGGACAGAAAGAGCATTCTTAAATAACTCCCTTAAAAAAACATAATTTTTTTAAATTATAAAAGTAAATGTGACAGTCCCCTGACCAGGAGCCCCCTCCCAGCCAGTAAGGGCCCTCTCCCAGACATTAGGCACTAGGCTATTTAGTGCTGGATCTGGCTCTGTGCAGAAGACAATGCCACAGGAATCATCAGAGAAGGTGCAGGAACCAGTACTTTCAGACCACTGCAGCAGCCACAGTGTGAAACACAAGAAAGTTACTGGATAGATGATGGCAATACTTCATGCTGGCATGTACTGCCCAAGATACATCTTTCATTACTACATGCCCCATCTACGTCAGGCTTACAAAAAAGTTCACAACATTTGCACGGTAAGCAGTAAAAACATGTTTATACATAAATATTTTTTGTTAGCAAAGATCTAAACATGTCACCACTTATTCCTTCTCAGGCTCATGACCAAAATCCAAATACTTCCACTTTGCCAGCACAACAGACTGAATGTGAGAGCACACTGGCTGCTGACAATAATGTTTTAACTGTCATATTCTTAACACAGCCTGAGGACAATGGCACACAGTTGCAAAGTATACCGACAAGGCTCTCCACCCCACAGCAGGTATATAACTACTTAATTAGTGACAGGGGCTCACACAATCAACAGAATAAGGACATAAAGTTGGAACCTAAAAGGGGATCAGTAGCTTAACACCAGTGTCTTCTGAACAGCAACAGCACATTTAGGATGATCCTAACATTTCAGAGGTGGCATTACTCACTGTGATGCCTATGTAGAGGTGTGTCTGGTGAAGGCGCATTTCACAACTAGCTCTGAAGACAGACAAGGCCTTGCTCCACAGCAACAGATGTGTTGTGACATTGTTCAGGCTCAGGTCATTGACACTGAAAGTCAGGTAAAGACAGAGTACTGCAGCGTGTATGTGAAGAATTTCATCAGTACATAGGGATGGTTGGAGCTAGGAACAATGCCATAAAATGATCCGCATCGACAGTATGGTGGCACACACAGCATACGTGTCTGCCTCCATATGCACAAAAGTAAAGACTTACTAAACTCAAATAGGAAACACATCTGGATGTGGACAGGTGAGTGTCTGCACATGTGGGGGGATGTATAGGCTGCAAGCCACATGATTCTCAAGGTAGTACAGGTAGTGCTACAACTACAGGTGACATAAAACAAAGGAATTAATTCTGGACTAGTCAGCCTTCCTCAACACATGGTGCAACCTTATAGGCAAGGTCTCGGTCCCACAGTGCTGTCAGATCAGTGTCTTGAAGTTCCCCTGCATCCAGCAGGTCATGGCTTCATTGTAACTCAGCATCAAGCTCTCAGGTCAGCACTTCCTCATGATAACTAGGACCATTACCTACACTATCTTTAGGGGACATTCTGTATGACACCTTAGGTATATTATTGCATTGCAGATCCCATGGATAAAACTCAGGCTAGATATAAAGAACAACTACTTATAATATGTGTAAAATTGTGATGATATGATATAGAAGGGAAAAAGCAATAATAAAAAAACGGGGGAAATTTTCTTTTGTTTCTGCAAAGTGTTACTTTAAATACTATTATGTGGTACTGCCGGTGGGAATGCACAACTAGGGCCATACATTTGCTACTGTTATAAATCTTGCCAGTGAAACCTAGCAGTGTTTCCACTTCACCAATAGGATGCACAAATGATGACTTTTTAATAGTTCTGATTACACACATGAATAGTGTCAGTGAAAGAGCTATCTAACTTGATAGTTCTTTCACTGATACCATACATCAAGCAACCAACAGTACACATTCCTGTTTCTCCAGTACATGTAGCAATGCACATTCCTTTACGTTACCATTTGCAATGCAGCCTGAAAAAGTGACACATAATGAACAGTCCTGATCCATCTCTGCTATAAAAAACAATAATTCTGAATAAGACTGCATGAGGATTACACTTAACTGAGTCATTACACATCTACTTATGCCTTTGCCATTAACTGTACAGATCACATTTGACAGGCATCAGACTGAGATATGACAAGCAAATCACACAGGGCAATCAATTAATTTTGAATAAAAACATTCTTTAAATAATAATGAAACAGATGCACAGTGACAGTAGACCTTGCACCACACAGCATAGCCCACAGCTAACAAAGCATGCATCAATTTTAATGTATGTAATATTAAAGTAAATATACCTATACCTTAATGTCTTGGGCCATACTGGTGGACTAAATGATGCTTCTTTGCTTGAGCAGCTGTATACTGTGGGTAGGTTTGCTGCATGGGGTCTCATGATACTGCTGTCAGCTGGCCACCATCACTGTCATCACTGGCTGAAGGAACAATAGCAGGAGCTGCACTGCCATAGTGGGTTAGTTGAGTACCAGTCTGATGCCTAATCATGTTGTGCAGAATGCAGCATGCAGTATCAAGGTTATAGTGAAAGAGACTCCTAGACTCATATAGGCAATGGAAACAGGCATTCAGCAGACCAAACAATTGCTCAGTGACAATCCATGTCTGGGACAGGGTGGTGTTGAAGCATTCCTCTGCAGCTCACCTAGGGTTGTGGATTGATTCCATTAGCCAGAGTTGAAATGGGTAACCTGCATCACCTGCAAAAGTAAAAAGAGAGGGAGATATAACACAAGAATGGTGGGTTACTACTAAACAAAGCATTTAAAAATTATACCTACAAAAATGAATATCACTGGAAAATATTGCACTTACTAGCAAGGTGACCATGGAGTTTCCAACCATGCAGGAAGATGCAGTAGAGTGAGCTTGTGTGTCAAATGCTGGACTCATGAGTATTGCAAAGATGCTGGGTTGCCACACTGGGGATGCACCCCATGTGTCACACACTACCAGTCAGTTGATAGAATGGTAGCCCCTTCTGTTTTGGAACCACTCCCTCCACAGTTCAGATGGGCCCCTATTTGCAGCATGGGTGCTATGTATTGCATCAAGCACCTCAGGAAAATGTGTCATCCTGTAGAAGGCACTCATGGTTAGGACAAAGTCATGAGGTGACATTGACAGATAAATATACTTATCCACACATTCTGAGAGCATGTCAATGAACTATTGAAGTATTCTCAAGTCAGAAGCCTAAGGAACACCCATATCCCCAGTCCAGCTTTAGAAGGTCCCTGTGGCATGTATAGTGAGGGCTATGCATACCATGGTTTCCACAGGTACATGAAGACCACACATTCCCACAGGCCTTTCCTACAATCTCACTAAATCCCTTACAATGTCTATGTCCATTCTAAATTTATTAAGAATTTCTTGTTCAGCAAAATTACAATGGGTTAATCTTTACGAATACCTGCGTCTTCTTTTCCAGTGAGTGAAAATGGGTGCCTGAATGTTTTGATGTGGCTGAAACCAGCTGCTCACAATGAGAAATGTCCAGGCTTGCAGCTATAGCAAGGACCTTTGCTACTTGCAAAGTATATGAAAAAGGCACAGCTTTGCCTTTTATAAGGTATGTGCACATGGTGCAGAAGTGCATAAAAAAGTGACTCTAAACTATGAACAAGTGGGAAAATACCTCATTTGTATACGTTTGTCATACAAATGTTAAGGCATCCCTCATTTAAATCTCATTTTTTGTCAGTTATATATATATATATTTTTAACTTGTCTAAACTGGCAGCACTTAAGCACAGCCAGCATCTATGAGTCATGCAGAAGCTATACTTAGTGTAGCTTAAGCAAAGTCCTGCTACACATAAGCAAAGCACAGTGGCTATGAATACAACCTTTCATCTTAATCTCTCTTTGATATCCTTATATACATTTTGGATGTCATGGATCAAACTCAAAGGCAATAAACCAATACTCACAAATGATCAGGGAGAAAAAAAAATATTTTGTACAACTGAAACAACATGATCTTTTGCTATCTATATCTCTAGTTTGGAATATAATTATGAGCCATATGAGGTTACAATACAACCAAGTGAAATAACACACAATACAAATGTTTTGTAATTAAACAGGATAACTGTGGGCCAGATCTCATCTTATTGTGTTATGCATGTAATACCTCAAGATGGATGATCATAAGTTGAATAACACCGTTCAGGATTATTTATTTAACTTACTCTCATTCAAAATTAAAGTCCACTCTAGATGAAGTCTCTGAAAATATCCATCATTAAGTGGCTTAATTCCATGAGGGAATCTGATTAACTGCAAAGTTACTTCATATAAACATTCATGGGATGGGTTAATAGATTAATCTAGGTCTGTAGGGACTGCAGGATTTCTGAGTCGTAGTTAATGTGCAACATTTGGGAAAAACATCATATGGCAATTTAATTTAGTCCTGTTTCTGTAGGGTTCACTGGTTTACCTTTTGAAATGACAGGTATATATTAGTTTTATCTTTCTTTCTTTATTTTTCTCTTTCAGTAATGAATATGGTAAGAAGTAACCTTACTTTGTATTTGTAGAATTATGTACCATTAATCTTAATTTACATACGCGCCTTTATTCAAGTCCACGGTCTAACAATGGCCACAGATTTAGCATATATTCCCTTAATACAAGTCACCCATGATTATTATCCACATAATTATATAAATGACATGAAAATGAACTATTTCTTTAAATATTTTTATTTCAGTTTGTGTCCTTTCACAGCCAAAACCTCAGAATTATTGCATGCATTGTGAATGAGTATGTGAAAGTATAAATGGGAGTGGTAAATATGTAAGTATGAAGCTGTACAAGTAAATGTATAAGAATGCATTTCATAATAAATGTGTGATGTGTATTTTATGAAAGATAGTCTGACTAAGCACATGTACATATTTACATATAAATGTACTGGATAAATGAATGTTGTTAGATGTCAGTGTTTATGACAGAAAGCATCAACTTAAATAAGTTTATGAATGAGTATAGGGATAAACGTGAGGTGTGGGTGAGATGCATGAACACATAAATAACATGGGAAGGTATGATGCTGTTTCTCAACACAACACTTTAATACCATCTAAGTTTCAGTTTCATAACCTTTGAACTTTCTGGGCCAGAAACAGAATTTATATTTCATAGCTGCTTACTTAGATACTCAGCAGTGGTGGTGTGCCAGCATTTATCAGAACTGAAGAACAGCAAGTAAGCAGTCACACCCAGAGCAGTAATTTATTTCATTGATTTAGTTACAGTGTCATATTGCAAATTAATATTTCTATAAAGTGATAGGAAATGCAAAAGTCATTCATTTGGTTTAAGGTCAGCAGCAACCTTATTTAAAGTGACTGAGTTTGACTGGGACTGATGTAGCTGTTAATTGTTTGTCTTAACATTTCTAGTACAAAGAAATTCCACAGATAAGGCAGGGATATCATATGCTGAGATTTGGGATAAAACTATGGTAGTACAATTAATGTTTTAATGAAATAACTACCCTGAAGGCATACATTAAAAATAATTCCAAAATTAACCTAGAAGTGTGACATCGTGCCTCTCATTAGATTGAGGTTTCACCTCCCTCTCACTCACATAGTAAAATGATATTACTAACTATTGTATAAACCATTATTATGTAAGACAACTATATACACCAGTTGCTTAAATGCATCTAATGTGAATGTTTACTGATGATGTTTCAGCATTTAGGATAAACTGCTGCAAGGATAATGTGCTCCAATATTCAGGGATGGTTTTCTTTTCCAAGATGAATTGAAAACACACAGTTTGTGTAGAACAGCAGATAAAGTTAAGGGCGGTGGTAACAGCATACACTAGCCACAGCACCAAACTATGTTATGTGCATTTTTAATGGTGATTCGAGGTTGAAGAGTTGAATGATGATTTGAGTGGGTGGTTAAATAACTCGAATCTGAACATTTCGTAAAGCAATGAACCATATTTTCCCTGTTAGAAGGTTCTAGATAAAAAAAAACAATTTACACCAACTTTTGTTTCACAAAATGTCACCAGTGCTTTAGAAAAGTCACCTTGTAACAAATCTCTTTTTCTGCAAATCATTAGTATAATACCAACAAGAAACTTGCTTTTCTAGGCTACACTTTGACTGTCACAAAGAACCACTTTTATTGTCTGAGAAAGCCTCCATATGGGCACAAGGTGAATGTGCTTATAGCTATACCATTCATTCAGTGTTAACAATTCACTGCTCAGGTAGACTTACTTTTTGCTTAAGTTTCTCATACACTTTACAACAGGTATTTTACAATTGTTCAAACAGCACCTAGAACAATTCAGTGCCATACAAGTTATGCATGTTGTCACTGACAACACCTCTTTTCTTTTTGCATAGTAACAAGTAGAACTCATGCAGAGTTTCAGCAGTTTCTATCAAAATTACGCATTTCAGTGGCAATGCAATTATTTTCAGAAAACATTAGCAGACAGCAGTTTGTGCTTGCTTTATATACAGGCTAATTCACAAATACAATAAATATCTGGATCATAAGCTATGTATGTTTTGTTTCACTTGTTTTAAATCAAGGAGAATTCACAAATTCAACAAATGTTTGGTTCATGTAAGCAGTATTCTTTTTCATTTCTGTACTTTGCTATACTTTAGATTTCTTCATCAGCTTTAGATTTTATTCTATTCAGTATAAAGCTATCATCTTTACATTGAACAACTGTCAATCAATTTTTCATTTTTCACTGCTGTGGTTTCAGTCACTTTGGTTTCTTGTTTCCAACAACTAACTTTTTCATTTACTGCAAGACGCTCCTACTCCTAGGTTCCTTTTTCTCAAAACACACCATTTATGATCCATAAAACTTCCCTAGACAAATC
Source organism: Protopterus annectens (assembly GCF_019279795.1). Lineage (NCBI taxonomy): Eukaryota > Metazoa > Chordata > Ceratodontiformes > Protopteridae > Protopterus > Protopterus annectens. The sequence continues at coordinate 156,421,172 of NC_056734.1, forward strand.
CCATTGTAAGTCACAGGAAAAGCAACAAAAAGCAGAAGTAATACTAGGTTTATTTTTGCAGATCAGTGCTTTTGAACTGTTTGAGAAACACCATAGCACTGAATTTCCGGCTTTAGTAGCACTTGACACATTGTTTAGACAACAGTTAAAATATTCAGTGTAGTTACCTCTTTTCAGTGCACGAAGTTCAAAACTTTATTTTGTCAAAAAGCCATCGCAGTACTTTTTCTCATTATCCCACCATTTCTGAGCTTAAAGATATTTCAAATCTTCGGTTACTGCTTCAATTCCTAAAGAACACCACTTTGCCATGCTGTTTACTAGCAAGACTTTCTTACATTTGGGGAGTTTCTAATAGCTTTTCCAAAACCATGTGTGATTTGACACTGCAGTACTTTATGCAGCTTGAAAATTCACCACAGTTTTAACATACTCACCATTTCCTTTAATTATTTATTTTACCAGTATTCTTAAGCACATACTTCATTCTGCAGTTTTTCCAACATATGCATCCCAGCAGCTTTATAACTTCACTATGCACATTTATGGTAAGCAAGGTACCAGCAATTTACTATGCACTTTTTTGGTAATTTGCCTTCCAGCAATATACTGTGCATTTCTTTGTCAAGCAATGTTTCATCAGTTTCATCTCTTTTTAGAACATTCAACAGTGTTTGCCATGCGGACACAGTTTCTCTTGTCACACAATTCTTTTTAAACTTAGTTTAAGAATTGTTTTGTTTATTTAATTAAGAGTCTAGCTTACAGCTCTTTGATTTCTGTCTTTCTCTGCATTTGTATGTGATAAAAAAGAAGCCCAGCGATTTTATTCAGCACCTTTTAACATACAGCAGTTAAACATAGTATTCCACACAGAAGTTAGTAGTGTACCTGTTTTAAACAAAGTAAACTCCAGAATTTACCACATCTTTTTAGAATATTTCACTGAGATAGCAGTCTGTTGAGACTTATTTCAACAGCACTTACTTTGGGAAGATTGTTTCACCACATCTATTTCAATGCACACACTGACCTTATTTATTTTAGGCTCACAGTAGCTCAAAACATCTTCCAAATATTGCCGTCATAATTGCCGGAAGCAGGAATTAAATTCTGACAAAATTCTCCTCTAGATGTACTGTTCTGGATATTGAGAACACACACACACACACACACACACACACACACACACACACACACACACACACACACTTAGCTCTGTTCAGAAATTTTACTATAGTGACTCCAACCTTTTTGCCAGTTCCCTTAATAAGGGGAATATCCCAGTTTTAATACTTGCTAAATTCCATATAACAAACATATTCTGCATTTGTAAAATAAAGTATTCAGGTTTACTTCAAGCATTTAACAACAGATTTCCATACTTTTTAGTGAACCATTTTGATTTAGCTTTTTCTAATCCATATAAATTATCACTACCTAGTAATGTAGTTCAATTTCTCAGTCGACATATAATTAACCACAGCTAGTTAACATTTTAAAGTGGCTTTCCAGTTGCTTTCATTTCATTCTATTGTTCAGTTTCTGGTCTCAGCCACCCCATCAATCTGTTATTCTCTTGATAGGCAAGCATCTGTCTGCTTCAAATTCTCTCTCTGTTCCAATAGGAATGTGGCACCACCCTCCTGTATCTGTCAGCTTTCATTTTATAAGAAGAGGGCTGTACATCCTCATCTTGGGGTAGCTTTGGATCCTCCTTGTCCCATGCTGGCCTTAACCTGCAATCCACCAAGCAACCATAAGTTAACTATGCCAACTACATATACATGTATCAGCTTGTAACATTAGAATCTTGGAAACAAACTCCTGATAACCAAGGTACTCCATTAATCTGCACCAGAAATGCACCTGGCCAATAAACTACTGAAGTATTTGTTATGAGTTGCAGTTGATGATGGAGTTGCTCTAGATTCCAGGTTTATTACCCCAATACACAACCCTCTGACCATGAAGAAACATGAAACGTAGTGGACCATGTATATGGATTACGTAAAGGGTGCTTTTGATGTTTACTCACCTCATAAGGTGCATTGCAATATAATCCCAACATATATAGATAGATATTCATTGCATGTGCCGTGCTTTACAACAAGGTATTGTGTAAACAAATGGGCAACAGGTAGACAACATGACAGGATGTGACATACAAGTCACAGTAGCAACAAAGAGGTAGGGTGTACAGTCAGGAGACAAACAAGCTGCAGAACCACAGTTGAGACAGAAGGAGGAGCAACACATTGCAGCACTGGAAGAGTCAGTGTCTAATCCACAAGTATGGGTCATGATACAGAGATCACAGAATTAAATGATGCATGTTGTATATTCAGCCTTTACATGGCAATGCATGGTTTGGCCATGCTATGCATCAGGTTACACCATTAGCATACAGATTAGAGGGTGGACAGCCACAGTCATCAGCACCTTCATCTTCATAGGTGGGGGATCCCTGACAGGTGACTGCAACAGTATGAGAATATGCATGTATTTATGTATGTATGTATGTATGTATGTACGTAGGTAGGTAGGTCTTTATTTTATTTTATTTTATTTTGTTAACTGGGGTAGAACTCTGATCTCACTGCACTGTTTTCAGTCTCAGCACAGGGCGAAACAGTAGCATTAAATTGTGAAGAGATTAAATAAAATTGTTTTTCAAACAGATGTAATAGAAAATGTAGCACTGCAATTCAATTAATGTTTACATGCACTCATTTGCAAGTGATATGTCTGTGTGACTTAGCAAATGCACAATATAAATTATTTACACTTTGGAATAGAATACTGTTTACGATTGTCAGTAGGCCTGGAATGTGGGAACCTAGGTAGGAAATTTGTGGTAAGAAACTGAAAGAGAATAGATGTGTTTCTTAGTAAACAGTGAAAGAGTGAGAATGGATGTAGGGAGGGCAAGATGCCAGTAGGAAATACTGAGATAATTTCTGGGAAAATGTATGGTGGGCTTTCCCCAAACTATATACCTTGAGAATGAAATAGTAAAATTATTAAGTTAAATAATGTGGAGAGAATTATCTTAAAGAGCTCATGTAAGTTAGTAGATGCATTTACCAACAAAGGTATTATGTTATTTTGTTATGTTAGAAGGAAGTACGTTTAGCCTCTTTGAAGAGGAAATATATTTTTAATTGGGATCTGAACCTTTTGCAGGAATTGATCATTTTTAGTTTAGTAGGAATACACTCCAAGACTTAAGGGATGAGACAAGAAAAAAATTGATAGTGTATTTTAGTTCTCAGAGTATGCACTTTAGCATATGAGGCCTGTAAGGGAGCTAGTGAGAGAAGATTGTAACTTGATTTATGTCGGTAAAGTCAGCTGGAAGGAGTTTTAATTTATTAGTCTGTAAGTTAGGGAGCCTAGTAGAAGTTTGTCTCTGTCCTGTACAGGGAGCTACATAGCTGGCTGTTTTCTATAGAGGGAGAGACTGCTCAGCAATTCAAAGGACTGAATACTGGTGTTTGTTGGGGGGATGATGAAGTGGCAGATGTATATGGTAAGGTTGCCACCTTTTACTTTGGCAAAAACTGGACTGAAACCACCCCCCTTGCACTTCCCTGAACCCCACATCTGCAGTCATCTTTCTCCATTCACTCCACCCACCTTCATGTTTATTTTGTGACATAAATGGGCAAGCCAGTAGGAACATGAACATCTTCCTTTCACAGTTTTCGACATGACCACATCGAATTAGCTATGTTTTCTTTAAAAAAGTCAAGTCCATGTTGGAGCTTTAACAAACTCTAATATTCTGTTTGTTTAGTGTTTTCTGGACCACTGGATTGTCATTCAGATTTCTAGATAATCAAAAAAAAAAAAAAAACAGATACCAGGCAACCCTAGTGGTTGGCAGTGGTTTGAATGGAAACTTTTTTTTTTGATGTGAGTGTGATTATAGGAAATTGATGTTCCAGCTTGAATAAGAGCACTTTTTATTAAGCAATAGCCCATCGACTGGGTGTTGGTAGTGCTGGATTTACCCACGGTTGGTATGGTTTGATAACAAGGGCAAAGCCTAAGTGATCAAACAAAGCCAACCATGGGAAATTACAGGATTAGCCACTCTCAGGAGTAGGTTATTGCTATTAAGCAATGACATTTAAGAAAGAAATTGCTTACGTTTCTTAAATAATGTGATCATATAATGGTGCAGTAGTGTTCCGCTGCATTGTTTCCCATTTTTTCGTGTTTTCTTGCGTACTGCACATGTATATGGGAGAAACATTCCCACATTTGCACAGTACATCAGTGCTGTTCAACAGAAGTAAAGGAGAAAAGAGAATCTTCATGGCTGTTTTTTTTTGGGGGGGGGGCCCGTTCCTGCCAACCCAGTGTTAATGGTAGAAACCTGGACAAAGGGCAACATAATGGGTGGTGGAGAAAGGTCCAAAAATAGTTTTGAATTTTATTGCTCTTATAAACTTAGAAAGTTCCTTGAAGGAAAGTTTTTCTGTTAGCATGCATTTTGGGAAGGATATGAAGGCTAAATCTCAAATGTCTGTCATTATTTAATGACTTTTCATATAAAAACAATAGTTTTCTAGCAAGCCACTAGGGAATCAAAAGACCAAAACTATGAGGCAAAAATCTGGACATTTTGTGAAAATCTAGACATTTGAAAGGTATGAGAGCCTGTCGAGATTTAAGGAGGGACAGCATAGAAAATCAGCTACATTTCTGTTTCTTTACTTTTGCAGAACATACCTGTTTTTCTTGTATTTTCTCTGACCTCAGTAGTATATGTGAATAGAAATGTCTGGCCTCTCTATGGTACTTTAGCTACAGGATTTTTTTCTATTGATATATACTCAATTTACAATGGGCACACTGGTTGACCTGTCCAGTCAGTATGCATGTTTTTAAATAACAATGACCTGTTATTGTATAATTGCTATTTTACCTTCTAGGGATTTACTTTGGTGACTTTTATGTGGTATTGGAAGAGTATTTTCTGATTTAACCACATGGCAACGCATCTGAAGTGATTTATTGTTTGTGCAGCTTCTTTGTTCTTACAGACTATTTTCCAGGGACTATGCAGTGGTTTGGTTTTGTTTCAAAAATCAAGGCGTTATGTATTTATGTATGTGTGCATGCGTATATATGTGTGTGTATGTGTGTGTGTGTGTGTGTGTGTGTGTGTGTGTGTGTGTGTGTGTGTGTGTGTGTGTGTGTGTGTGTGTGTGTGTGTGTGTGTGTGTGTGTGTGTGTGTGTGTGTACATATATATATATGTGTGTGTGTGTGTGTGTGTGTGTGTGTATGTGTGTGTGTGTGTCTGTGTGTGTGTGCGTCTGTATGTCTGTGTGTATGTGTGAGTGTATGTTTAAGATTAACTTGCTGTTCGGTAGCCGATGTGGTACTGGAAGTCTCACTCTATGTCATTTTTGATAACAGTGTGTGAGTGTTTTGATATATATATTTACTACCATGTTGTCAAGAATGCAGTATGACTGGTATTTATGGAGGTCATCTGGTAGTTTATTAATGAAAAGTGAGAAACATGTGAGAGATAAGATGGATACTTGTGGAGCACCTCTGAAAAGAAAGGCTGTGGGAGAAATTATGGAACCTGTTTGTACTGCAAAGCTTCTATTGTTCAGAAAATCATTGAACCGGCAAGTGCCTAACAACTAATACCTGCTGCTGAAAGTGAGGTGAGCCACCTGGAAAGCATATTGTTTATGTGAATATTGCATTTTGTTTTGGATATATTCTTTAATTTAAGAGTACTGAATGGGAGTAAAGGGTCTGAAATCATTTGCTGAGTTTGCTATAAGTACTTTGAGAATGGATTCTTTAATTGTCTCATTCCACAGAATAGGTATAACATATTTTAAATGCAAAGATTGTGTAAGCATTGGAGATGGACCAAAATGTGATTCTTACATAGGAAGATGAATCATGAGAGTACATCATCATGACATCACATGATATTTGTTAGTAAGATTAGCAATGCCTTTTTTCATAAGTAGAAATGGGGTGATTTTGGCATATGATGGAGTTGGTTATTGGTTGGGTGTTGGAATATAAGGAAATTTACAGATTGTGCTAAGGAAGTCTGCTGATGCTAGGAACCCCGAGGAGCAAGATATACAGACATATAATAGTGCATTTTATAGGAAGAGTGCTGCTCTTCTTAGGTGCATTAAGAAAATGTTAAGGCTTGGGTGTTCGTTTAAGTAGTTTATTGTATACAAACACATCAGGATGGATAGCAGGAACATTAAACTTAAATGAACTAATTAACTGACTGACTGCATACTTGTACCCTTCTCATTCAAAATACTTTAAATGGCACTTTGCATGTAAGAAGTACGTATATGCACTGCTGACTCAGTGGAAAATTTCTTAAAGGTATATCACACACACTGATCTATAAAGATAATCTGGTCACTTGTATGATGAAGTTCTAGAACTGCTTCTGGTTATTCTATATAGCAGTTTAGCATGATTGTTGACATCTAGCTTCATGCATCTGGTAGCTTGTTTAGCTAAGTTTCTTTCAAATGTAAATTTCTTTCTGTTTGCCAATGGCTCTTAAGCATCGTCTGGTTAAGTAACTTGCTCATGGTCACACAGCAGGCAAATGAAGGCTGATGGACTCAAACTCTTTTTTTTATCTCAAAAGGAACTTTGGCAATTACAGAGGTGGCAGTTTTGTTTGCTGTGTAAACATGCCCGACATTTTATGACTCCGTGGTTTGAGTCTGCTGGTATGTAACATTATGACAGTTCTTCCTTACATTATTTGTTAACAAAGTTTAGTTCTTTTTGAGCCATTGAATGATAATTTCCATACTCTCCCTTCCTCCTGGAGGTTCCACTTCGGAATTTAAGGATTTTCTCAATTTAGTTCATAAACATATTGCTTCAATGCCTGATGGAACTGATCACAGTTTTTTTCTTTGCCTTAGTGAAGTGATGCGTTGTTATCTATTTTTGTCAAGTACGTACAGAACATAATTGTGTTACAACTTTGTAATTTATTAAAAGAGTGAAAATGTAAGGGTTTAATTAAATTGAAACCATTAGTAATGATTGATACTGACTATAAACATCTATAATATCATTATGACACTTTTTATCTCATTCAAACCTTCTTACCTGAAGTTACTTATTTGGGTAACAAAAGAGGTATATTTTACATTTTGTGGAGGGTGATTCTCGAAAAGGTTACACTTTTGATTGCACCTTTGCACAAGGCCTCTGACTATATTAATCATATTGTCCTATTACAAGAGTTGTGTAATTTAAGAATGGAGGTTTATATTCTTCATTGGTTATATGAGGTGTATTCTCATTCTTTTGTTCAGGTGATTGTTAATGTACATATAAGGCATGTCTGCAATCTTTGTAGTGGCATCAAATAATAGGCATTTAAGATTAGACTTAAATAGATCTCACGTGCCATTCTTCTTATATTTTGACTGCCAGGTGTGGTATTACATCTGCACATTTTTTTATCTTATGCGGGCAATATGATTTTAGTGTTGGCTATAAGCAGAGATGGACCAGCTAGCTTTCTGTACTTGAACATGCTGTTAATATTTTTGTGTGTAACTACTATAAAAAAATATAGGTATGTCTCTTCATTTTCATTTGGGAATATGTGTGTTTTATGTGATTCTATGTCAATGTTAGGAAGTTTGGTTGTCCCCATGCTATTTCACAGTGAAGAGTTTGTCTTTCTAAAATGCAGTCTATGATTGATACATTACCATATTACATACATACATACAAATATTTCAAGCACAGGCATTAATGCCCTCCTAGCTTGTTAATATACCAAAACACTTGTTCCCATAATAAGTGTCCAGGCTGTTCTGAAAAATATCTAAACTAGTACTTGCTTTAATGTAATTTGGTAGTCTGTTCCATGTATCAGCTGCTCTCTCAGAGAACCAATTAGTACACTTCTCATTCCTATAGAATCTTCTACATAGGTTGTCTGATGATTCTGTAGTAATTTTTGATAATCCCAAACATTCCCAGAGGTAGTTGTCCCCAAATGCCCTATATACCCGAATAATATCTCCTATTAGATATCTGTAAGACACTGTACAAGTTCAGATATTTTAGTCTTCCATAATAACTTAAATGTTCACATCCATGGATGCCCTTGGTATATTTCCATTGTACTCTTTCCATTTTATTCATGCTTGTTTTCCTATAGGGTTTCCATATTGTTATTCCATACTCAAGTTTGGGTCTAATATAACTAAAAAAACAATGACTTCATTATTTTTGATTTCCTAGACTTTATTAATATTTTATATAACCTATAGTTCTATAACTATCATTAACCAATTGGTTGATATGATTAGAAAAACTCATAGCTGAAGCTACCCATATACTCAGGTCCTTAATTGAATCTGCAGTTTCAAACACTGTACGCTCTATTAAATATTCACCTTTCAGTTGATGACTCCCAAAACTCATATGCTTAGTTTTTGATGTATTTATCAGCATATTATTCTCCTGTGCCCAAATGGTCAATTAAGTCAAGTTATTTTGCAGACATGCTTTATCTGTAACACATGTAATCAGTTTATCCAATTTCAGGTCATCTGCATATAGACTGTAGGTTCGTAGGTGTGTACTAGGCTAATGACCCTGGAGCCTTTACAAGCCTAGCCCAAAAACATTGCCCAGGCACCGTGCCACCTGATGTTAGTTCACAGTGCCCCTATCCAGTAGGGCAACTGGAATGATCCCTGGAGTGAACTTTCTGTTACCCATTCACTTGTCAAGACTTCTCTTGAAGAGGGGCAGCGAGGTGCTCTGCTTGACATGAATGGGAAGCTTATTTCTCCAGCATGTTCTGTTAATTGTGGTAATGAGGTTGTGATCTCTGGAGCGTGTGGCGCAGGGGGATTGGGATTTCTTTAGGTGTAGCATTTCAAGTAAGGCTGGGTCTGACATGGCTTTGTAAGTCAAGCGGAGATCACCTCCAAGTAGACGATAAGAGACTTGAGTCTGTCCATGTAGGACATGTGTTTAAAGCCTAGGATCCTTTTTGTGAGGTACTTTTGTGACCTCTCCAGCTGGTGTAGGTGTCTGGTCAGATACATGTCAAATGGGGCATTATATTCGATGACTGGTCTAATGAGGGATGAGTAGAGAGGGATGATGACCTCTTTCTTCCTGGATGCAAAACCTTTGGTTATAAGATGTGCCATGTAAAAGGACTTTCTGATCACAGTGGCAATGTGGTGGTCGAAGGTGAGGTGGCTGTTGACCTGGGTGACCAGATCTCTTATGGCCCCTTCAGGGTTCAGCGAGCTCCCATCAATGTGGTAATTCGTGGGAACTGAGTTTTTTCCAAAGGGGATGATAATGCATTTTTTGGCGTTAAGCTTCAGGCCATGGTTCTAACACCAGTCATTGATCTCAGAGAGGTCTTTTTGTAGGATGTCTGCAATACTTGGGGAGTTGATAATGAATCCTAGCTTGCAGTCATCAGTGAACTTGGTCAGTCAGGGTCCTTCTGTGTTGGCCTGGACTTCTGAGAAGTAGATGTCAAACAGGAGAGGGCCCAAGTCCTGTGGGACTCCACTCATCACTGGTCGACAGTCTGACTTGGAATCCACAACCTTCACTCTGTTGGTCCTGTGTGTGAGCCAGTTTGCAATCCACCTATTGATGTAAGGATTGATGCCGAGTTTGATGAGTTTATCAGTGACACCTGAATGGGGAATGGTATCAAAGGCCTTGGCCAGATTGAGGTAGGCTGTAGCCACAGCCTTACCCTCATCCACAGTCTTAGTGACTGCCTCGAAGAAGTCAACCAGGTTCAGCAGGCAGGATCTCCCCTTGACAAAGTCAAACTCTGCGGGGTCAAGCATTTGGAGATTTCCTATATTTTTGTTAAGCAGATCCATGATGATGCGCTCCATAACTTTACATACCAGACTCATCAGGCTAATGGGGCATTAGTTCCCAGGGTCTGTAGTTGCTCCCTCTTTATGGAGTGGGATGACTGTAGCAGTGCACTATTCATTAGGGACATAGTCTGCGGTAAGGCTGTGATTGAGCAGGGCACACAGATGTGGTGCCAATTAGTTTTGCAGCTCATGTAGGATGCAGCCAAGGATATTATCAGATCCCATGGATGCTGTATTCTTGACTTTAGACAATGTAGCTTCTACCTGTGCTACAGAAATGGTGGGTACCAGGCATTTATCTGGTATTGTGATAGGGCCCTTTGGGGGGAGAGAGGGGTAACGTTGTCACTGAATCTGTCAGCCAGTATGTTGGCTATATCTGTTGGCTCAGTATAGGAGGTGCCATTGCGCAATAACTCAGAGAAAATCTGGGTATTGCCTTTGAGGTTTTTGATATAGCTATAGAAGGCTTTGTGTTTTTTTTTTTTGGTGTCAGATGCAATTCTGCCTTTATAGCTGGCTTTAGAGGATTTGATAAGGGATCTCAGCTTTTTGTTGAGACTGATAAGGGAGGTTTTCCAGTCATGTGACTTCATATTTTTCTGCAACAGTTTCCTCCTTCTGTTGTAGAGTTTATTGATGGCTGGAGACCACCAGATTGGCTTTCTTTTTTTGGTGCAGAGCATCTTAGTTCTATTGGTATGGCAAGGTCCATGCATTTGTGTACATGCTCGTACAGAGCATTGGTGTATGATTCGGCTTTCATGCAGCTATTTTCCATTAGCACGGATGCTGAGAAGTTAGCCACCTCTGTTTTTAGAAGCTCAAAGTCGGCTTTGGAGAAGTTTGTCAGGGTGGTCACCTTAGGGGGGGGGGGTGCAGGTGAGATGGAGATTTCCATGGTGATCAGTTTGTGGTCAGATTTAACCAGGGAAGAATTGACTATAGGTGTGGAGCAATGGTCTCCCATGTTGGTGATGGTCGAGGATGTTGCTTCTTCTAGTGGGGGTCAAAATGAGCTGGTCCAGGGCATTGGAACTGATAAATTACAGAAAGCATTGGGCCTGTACATTGGTACTTGAATAGTTTTCTCCAAAGACACACCCCGCACATTAAGGCTGATGCACAGGCCCAAAACTTTTACGTATACCTCAAAAAGCAAAGCCAGCACCATTTTAGCATATTCAAACTTCTCTTTAATGTGGCAACACCATAAAATTCAGACTGGTTTTGGCAACCTTGCCTTCTTCAGTGATAAATACATAAACATATGTATATATTCTTACTCCGAAGTTGCACTACAGTGAGGAAAAAGGAATTTTCTGTTACCACACTGTATTACGACCGGAACAACAAGCATACTTACGCGAAAGTGCTGCTTCGGTGAAAAGCATTTTTGTGCAAGCATGCTCACCAAATAGGAATTTGGTGAAAGATGCAGTTGAGCAACTGTACAGATCCCATATATATGCATACACACACACACACACACACACACACACACATATATATATATATATATATATATATATATATATATATATATATATATGGTTCCTATCACGTAGTCAAACATTTACAATTTCGAACAACATATGGTCGAGACTATATGTTCGGATTTGTAAATGTTCAAGCATGTGAATGGAAATCTCCATATGCAGAGATTTCCATTCACTTCAATGTGGTGCGATCTCGGAGTTGGTATATTTAAGTAGCAGGGAGTGTGTTGCTTCTGGTTATTTCATTCCTATTACATTAAAAGCAAAGACTAAAAAGGTCATGCACACAAACCATTCAGTAAAAAATCCAAGAACAACTTAGCCAAGCTAGTGTGATACCTTCAACCTCCTGTACTAGGGGCCCATGGAATAGATGCAAATGACTCCTCAAGAACATCAAGTGTTTCAGTTACATGGCTTCTGAATGCCCATGACTTTTTACTTTTTAAGTCTTTATGGATACATTTAAGTCAATAAAGCAATACCCCACCAGCTGTGGACATGCATATTTCAACCTTTTTACTGAGTTCATCAGCACATCATAAGTGGATTCCTACCACATTAGAGAAAGTATTGTTAGAATTTTATTTTGTGGATATTGGAGCTCTTGTCCAAAACTCAGTAGTGGCAGTATTGTGAATTCATCTCCGGGATTTGTGCTTCAGTACTTTTTATAGCTGTATATATCTACATAAAGTTGGATTCTAGTTCCCCCTATTATTTTTCCCCTATTCTTTCAGTCTGCCCCAGCCCCCACTGTGACATTAAGCTAAAAGTTTCTCAAATTCTAACCATAAGACTAGAAATGTTTTCCAACCCTTACACCCTTTTCTTGCAGTTTTAAAAGGCAGTGTCTTTGTCTTCCTCCCATTACAGAAATCTGACTTCCACAGTCCCTCCCTCCCCTCTTTCATTACTCTTGTTTGTTGCATAACCTATTTAAGAACCTTCTCACCCACTGTTTTCCACATATCCATAATACTAAGTGTCCTCCCAGCAATTCAGTATTGTACCTGAATAAACCTGCCTTACTCCCAGAGCTCCCATATGCTTAGCACCCTTGACACATTCTGAGGGGATCCTGAGCTAATCCTGCTCTATCCTTGGCAGATAAGAGATGTATTTTATTGATTTGCATGAAAGTTAACTGTTTGGAGTGTTACTGCTTTCTTTTTCATTTTTATTTTATTTTATTTTATTTATTTTTAATTTTTTATTTAGCATTTGTTGACCGGGAATGTCCGACTAGGTTCCACAGATCTTAGAATGTGAATTTATTTGTTGATTTTTCCTTTAAATTATTCTAAAGGTCCCTGGTACTTGAAATTGTCCTGTCAAAGTAGCTTGTTTAAGTTATTTAGCTGTAGCATTACACTTGCAAGCAATCTTTCTTGGTGTTTTTACATTGTGAGGTTAACAGTGCACTGTACAGAAACAAATGCCCAGAAAAAAAATTATATCTATGAAACAACCCTTAGAAATGAAACCTGTAACTTAGTGTGACTAAAACAAATGCCACTGCACAGAGACAAGCTTAGAGAGACATAGCTAATTTGTACAATAAACAGCACTACTAACAAATCTTAGCACAATCTAACCTAGTCTAGTGCTAAACCCTACAGACCACCCAAGAAGACCTCTATATAACCCAATCCACAACTTACAGTGGTCAAACAAATACAGGCCCGGACAACATAGATATACAATTTCCAAATGTCTCTGTAGCCAGCTTGGCAGATATGGGCATCCCGAGACATTGTAGCAATTGTCTCATGTTCACAGACAGCCATTTAATCCATAAAGAAACAAACGCAGTATGCAACAGATGGAAATACACCATTTCACTGGAGGTAGAAATCTTGCATACAGAAAAGGCTGTCACACAGTACATCCACCACATGTAGTGTTCACCACACACATAGACCAACTCATGATGAGACACTAAAAAGCAATCTTCCCAAACCTCAAAGACATTCTAAGCCTATAAATGGCAATGACTATCCTTGGCAATCTCTAAAGCAATCAACAAAAGCAACAGCAAACACCACACATGCATCTACACCCAGTGAAACCTCAAGAGCAAAGCCCATAAGGCAGGCAAACACATTACCCAGGACCCTTGTCATAGGGAACTTTACTATATGATACAGAGATGCCCCACTCACTCGAATGAACAAAGAGAAGATAACAGTTAGTTGCTTATCTGGAGCCAGGATCCTCCAAGTTATCAGTGTACCAGTATGATTCTATCATAGTCCTTGTGGGATTTAATGACCTGAAGTGTACTTCCCTAGACTATATGAAGAGAGACATTGTTGATCTCTCTCACTGTGCGTCTCAGGTAGGTATGTGACATGCATTGAGCAGCATTCTACCTTCAACAAGGATGATGCCACTTTGTGAACAAAGGATGATTGACTTCAATAATTGGCTTAATTTCTGATGCCTTTCCAGTGGGGATTCAATATTTGTCAGGATGGAAGGACATGGTTAATAAATCACATTACTTTGCAAAGGATGGTCTGCACCTGTCTCCTCTAGGCTTCTGAATATTGGCTAAAACTTTTCCACTCCTTAGACCCTTTTTTATACAATGCCAAATTGACAACCCTACTGATAAATATTATATAAAAAACAATAACTTTCCTTCAGCTATGTTCCTACGAGCATTTTCTTTGCTCTCCTTTCTCTATTAGCTGCTTATTTCTTATGGTTCAACATTGTAAATATTGTATGCAGCTTTCCATTACTAATGTCTTGTCTGAAATTGTGCATGTATAGTGTATCCTCATTTTACTTAAAAGTATGTATATAAAGCATCTTCTCACCTAATATCTGAGTGTGCACAGTAAAAAAATGTATAAACAATAAGTCCACACTCAGTGCTTTTCTGCTTATTATGCATATTTTCAAGGTACTTACTTGTAACTGTTTCCATATTATGTAAGACTGACATCTGTGTATTTCTTTACCTTATCTGTATTATGTATCTTGGAGATTTTCTCCCCAGACCTCCACTGAAAATGGGTCACTCTGACCCAGTTGACTTCCCCGGTAATCAAACTGGAAATAAATAAATAAATAAAACCCAAAGAAATCTAAATGTTTTCCAGATCATTGTTAGGAGTCTAAACAAGAAACTCCACCCTACAAACTCTAATCACTCTGAAGAATATAGACATCTGTGCCATTACTGGGACATTATTTAAATCCACAGCAAGTATTCCAGTAGTGTAAGGCTTCAGTGCGTTCCACACATTTAGATTGTCAGGTACACAGACAGGGACAAAAAGTTGAGTCTCAATTTATATTAGCAACAAGCATAACTCTTACATTGGTTAAACAGGACAATGCCCTAAAATGTATCCATGTGCAAATCACCATAGACAAAGTCTCATACTATATCCTAGCAAGTATTTAAGTCACCCTTTATGTTCCTAGAATCCTGTAGCTCATACCTAGTTCTACTGGAGATACTTACCATTACAAAAATGTTCATGGGAGATCCCTCTATAGAATGTGAAACATATGCTGCCACATACAAACAGGTACAATGATTCTTGGCCTTTCATGACACAGTTACCCTTGACCAGATAGTGTGCACACCGACCACAGGTTCAACCATGCTGGAGCTAGTACTCACCAATATGAGAGAAAGCTGCACTCCTACAAGTGTCACATCCTTACTGGTGAAGTTGGACCACAAAGCTGTCTTCTATGAAATAAAAATCAACTTGATAACCCAAGCAAAGCATGTAACAGTTAGGAACTACTCCAAAGCAAACTACATCCTATTAAGCGATAGTTTGTCAAAAGCCAATGCTCCTCCCAACCCTGAGATCACAGTAACTTACGCAGAATTGTTCACATAGACTCTGTACAGTCAAAAATGGTTGTAAGAGGCTACTGTACCTACTAGACATAAGCTCAAAACAAACTCAAAAAAAAAAAAACACCAATGGTATCCTAATCTTAATAGGGTATATAACAAAAGGAAAAAAATCATGGCTAAAATCAGGAGGAGCAACTCCCATAATGATATGAACTTTCTATTAAAATAAACAGAAAAAATAGAGGCCTAATTAAGTCCAACGAGTTCAATTGCAAAGCCAAAATATCCTCACAGACTGAACACAACCACAGGGCCTTCTACAGCTAAGTCCAAAATCTCAAATGCAGTATACATCACCATGTTGAACTGGTGGACAATGGTGCTACCTTCACTGAGCAGAGTGACCTAGCAAATGTGCTGGCTGACAAACTCAGCTCAAACTTCACCCACATTTTTCTTCTGCCTGTCCCCATGAAATATCTACTAGCATAACCCCCCCCCCCCAATTAATAACAGGGAGCTGCCCCTGCCAGTGCTTCCTAAGGCTAAAAACACAGCCTAATTAAGCCCTGACAATATCCTGGGATGCCTTCTAAATAGCTTGAAACATGCCATGGATTGAATTATGATGAAAATGATCTACAAGGAGATAAGCAACCTTCAGACACTGGATCCAACCCATTTTGGTTTTGTCAAGGGAGGGTCATGCCTACTTAACCTTGTGGATGCCTTTGAAAAGGTTACCAAGGCAATGGAAACGGGGGAAATGGTGCATACTGCCTACCTGGACCTGAATAAGGCATTTGATACAATACCCTACTCAGGTATAATTGACAAACTCATCAAACTGGGCATAAACCACTACATAACTCACTGGTTTGCCAGCTGGCTCACAGACAGCACCCAGGAAGTCAGGATTGATGAGACCTCCTCCTTAAGAGACCAGTCACCAATGGGGTCCCTCAGGGCTCAGTGCTGGGACCACTCCAATTTGGCATATACTTCTCAGAGATAAAGGCTAATATCAAAGATTTTTGGCTGACCAGCTTCACAGATGACTGCAAATTGGGAGCTATCATAGAGTCCCCCATAACACAAAGCTATTACAAGAGGCTTTAACACTGACAAATAACCGGTGCCAAAGTCTCAGATTAAAACTCATTGCCAAAAAAAAGCATTATAGTACCTTTTGGGAAAACTGCTACCCAGGTTAATTACTCCATCAATAAGACACCCATAAGAGCTCACACAGCAGACAGGGATCTAGGAACATTTGCAGACAGTATTCTGGCCTTCGACTTAAACTTGAAAGTTTGGTTCAACCAGGAGATGGGTGTGGAAGGCCAGACTAGGGATAGGTGTAAAAAACCCAGTACTTTTAACCCCCCCTTAAACAAAACCATTGAATTATTTGAAAGAATGTGTGAAAAGGAAATTAGGAAGAGTTATTGTAAGAAGGAAGGAATTGAAAGTTCCAACAAGACTAGTGAAGAAAAACAAATGTCGGATTTGACAAAAGACCCTATGGTCAGGTTCATGAAACCTGACAAGGGTAATGGAGTTGTAATAATGGATAGGAGAGACTATCTGGATGGAATGAATACCATTTTGCTGGGGGACACTTACAATGAGAGCTCTTTGAATGAAGTTAAAGTTGCATACAGGAAGATAGATTTAGTGTTAGATGACATGGTTTATCAGGCTCATATTAACGAAGATGAATACCACTACATGAAAAATGAACATCCAAGGGTGCCTAATATCTTTGGCATCCCAAAAATCCATAAAGGGCTTGTAAATCCAAAATTCTGGCCCATTGCAGATGGAAAAAGGTCAAAAACCCATTTTATTTGTAAATATTTAGACCAAATAATGCAGAGGATTTTGAGCTGTTTCAGTTACATCAGTAAAGACTCCTGGCAATTTATAAGCAAGTTAAATGGGTTAAAGTTAACATCGGACATGATTATGGTGACTGTTGATGTAGTCAGTCTGTTTACAGTGATTCCACATGATACTGGTATCAATTGGTTGGAACAACAGCTTCATAAAACTAATAATTTTGGTCAAGATGAAATTAATAGAATAAGTGTGCTTATGGAACTTGTTCTAAAGAACAATTATATCTGTTTGAGGGGCAGTATTACAAATAGACAAAAGGTGTAGCAATGAGGGCAGCGTGTGCCCCTGTTTTTGCAAACTTAATCATGTCCTATTGGGAACAGGAGTATGTGATGAATAGTTGTTACAAGTCTCCATACCAACAAAACACCAGACCAAGAATAAAAAATGCACCAGCAAATGGAACCAAGGTAGCAACCAGAAAAAAAACAGATGAATGAACAAGCCACGAAATTGACCTAGGTTTCGTCTTTAATCCGACTTCATCAGAACACACCTCAATACAAATAAAGGACAACCTTATATACACATTTAAAAATGACATCATCACCAATCAATTGAATAATAACTTAATTAACATAATATATTATGAATGAATGTAACTGATTCGAGATGAAGGCCAGCATACATAATAATAAGCACAACCCCAAACACCAATATAATAGTATAAACATCAAAATAAAAACTTAAAAATAAAAATTAAAAATTAAATTGGATATTGGTTCAGTCAAATATGAATAAAATACTCCAATTAAACTAAAAATCAATCATGAAAAAAACAAAAAACAATCTAATTACTGAATACTTACATGCTGTATTAATATATCAGATATTGATGTGAACTAGTTCACCCCAATATATTCTTTAATTTTAAAATGGGCATAATAGAAATGCAGTCATTAATGCCTGGGAATTCCAATGCATTAAGTTTCAACTTCCACTTCATCTCACCTATATCTAAGTGCACATCCAGTTTCCTTCCAAATCTATCCACCAAAAACTGCTGGACCACACAAAACTTAAAATGATGCCCACTATTAGTGTCAATGTGCCTGTACAGCGCATTGGTCTTTTTCTTTAGCCTAATATCTGACTGATGTTCAATAATGCGGTCTCTTAATGCC
The DNA here is from genome assembly GCF_019279795.1 of Protopterus annectens. Lineage (NCBI taxonomy): Eukaryota > Metazoa > Chordata > Ceratodontiformes > Protopteridae > Protopterus > Protopterus annectens. Next base: position 156,439,451 of record NC_056734.1, read on the forward strand.
CTGCAGGTCTTCCCAATATAAAAAGCTGGACACCGTGTGCACATAGCCGCATACACGACACTTGTGCTGTAACAATCAAAATGGGCCCCAACCCTAACAGTGACTCCAGCTAAGTTAAATGCGGCGCCCGTCACATTAATCAAGTGACAAACACTACATCTACCGCACTTAAAGTTACCCTTACTTCTATAACTAACATTGTTCTTGGTGTCATTCTTTTCCAATAATTGCTTAAAAGAAAATCCCTTCCTGTAAACACATTTCGGAGGTCTCCCCAGTTTATCACTAACTAGATGATCCATTTTCAAAACCTTCCAGTTGTTTGTAATAATGTCAGCAATATAAGGGGCATCAAAGGAGAAAGTAGTGATAAAATATAATGGATGGCCAGCACCAGCCTGTGTACTAGTATCATCATTCCTAAGAATGACTTCACCCATGGGAACAGCGTTAACCTCAACATGCTCATTCCTAAAATCAAGCTTTTCATGCAGTAAAGCCCAATAAACACCATTAGCCCTTTTGGCTTTAACTTCATCAGCTATACAATCACACAATGCAACTGGGTACCCCCGCCTAATAAACATCAACTTAATAAAGTCAAGCTCTTTGATGAAATCAACATCCAGACTTGTCATTCTCGCTGCCCTGACCATCTGCCCTTTAACTATTGCCTTCTTCTGATGGTCAGGGTGACTACTTGAATAACTCAAATATGAATTGGAAAATGTTGCCTTTCTATGAATAGTAGATACCAATTTAACATCAACAGGACTATAGGCTAAATGCACGTCCAAATAGTCAATTTCACTTTTGCTCATACTATGGGTAAATTTCAAAAATTCGACAGAATTATTGAGAAAATGAATAAATTCCCCAAACTTGTCATTTCCACCATCCCAAATGATGAACAAATCATCTAGAAAGCGGGTATAAAAGCTAATGTGGGGCATAAATCTGCTGGTAAAAAGAAATTCCTGCTCCCAGTACGCCATTACATAATTGGCATATACTGGGGCACACGCCGCCCCCATCGCTACCCCAGTTGTCTGCTTAAAATAACTACCCTCAAACTGAATGAAGTTATTAGTCAACACAACTTCCATTAAGCCCACCAACAAGTTGATTCTGTCCTGATCAAATAAACCAGTTTTCAACAATTGAACCTCCAACCATTCTAACCCTATAGCTGTAGGAATGACTGAAAACAAGTTTACCACATCAACTGTTACCATGATGGTATCATTAGTAAATTTAACACCATTTAGCCTTTCCAAAAATGACCATGAATCTTTGGAGATATAATTAAATACCTTTAAACCCTTTTGCAACTCAAAATCCAAACATTTACTTATAAAACAGGTTTTACTGCGTTTGCCATCAACAATTGGCCTAAATGCCAAGTTATTCAAACCCTTGTGGATCTTGGGTATTCCAAATATCCCACTAACCACTGGGCAATCATTAACCAGATACCTGTATTCGTCCTCATTAATATGCCCTTGCCAAAGTAGGTCCTCAATGTATAAATTAACCTTACTATAGGCAATATTTAATTCGTTAAGGCTAATATCTTCATAAGTGTCCGTTGCCAGTAATGCCATAATACTATTGACGTAATCTACCCTGTCAATAAGCACTAAACCATTTCCTTTATCTGGCTTCATAAATCTTATAGAAGTATCATTTATCAACTCATCCAATAATTTGTGCTCCTCCAAAGTGAGATTATCCTTCACATCAAACGCTGACCTATAATGTGGACTCATTGCCCACTTATAATGTTCCCTAATATCCAACTCACATACCCTTTCATATGCATTGGTGACAATATTAGGTGGGGGCATGTACTTGCTTGGTTTTTTCAAGGTAACACCCGCTGGGTTTCTATCAACTCCACCAAACATCAATCTCAAATTCATTTTCCTTACTAACATTTTTAAGTCAACTAGAGTGTTAGCTAAACACCCCCGAGCTAAAGGAACAAAAGTTAAACCTTTAGCCAGCAAGTCAACATGCTGTTTGTTAATGATTTTAGTAGAATAATTATATATTTTGAAATCATCGTAACTATTATCTATAATAACAGGACTACTAGGTCCACATTTCAAAGCTGATGCAAGGTTATCATCTATAACTTGCATCAGATCATCAATTCCACAATCCGCGATGCAGTACCCTAAATTAGTTTGCCCCAAATTATCAATTTCTTGTTCAATTACACTATCACTGTGGCTGTTTTGATGCACATCAACCTCACCAAAAAAGTTTGGAAAAGTGTGCAAACTAACATCAGACAAAGAACCACAGTCAATATCAATATTATGTTCAGGACAGTTGTTAACTAAACAATTATAATCAACACCATCAAAAGAACCTTCACTCATACCCAAAAGTTGCTGTATTCCAACACAACATTCATTAACATTAACCAATTCAGCGTTCACTAAACTCGAGCTGGAATCTGCAATGGTTTCTGTTTCATGCATAATTCCATTTCCATCCGTCCCAAAGGGTGAACCAAGCACAACTCTATAATTACACTTAAAATACGATTGCCTATGATCCATATTTACTTCCCCCATAATGTTTGCACGTACGCCTTCCAAATATGAATTGAACATAAACGGCTCACAAATTTTGTCCCGATTTGTATTTACATTATTATTACAACCAGCACCATCTTGCAAACATTGTATAACTGGATTATAGGCAAAAACTTCATTATCATTACTAACATTATTAACATTATTAACATTATTAACATCGAAAGAACACTTTTGATTTTGAATTTGAATTGAATGTTCAAAAGCTGTCCCAGCGTCATAGTAGCCAAAATGTTCACAAACCTCATCCAAATTAGACGACACGGAAACAGCAAACCCACAAGCATAATTTCCATTTAAATTATCAACAGATGTATCCGTAAACCCCCCACAAGGCTCACAAGCCGAAAATGTGCAATTCTCAGCAGCCACTGGCAAGCGGTCGACATAACAGATGCTCGCACTATTTTTTAACTCAATATCGCTACCAGCACTCCGCTCGTTAGCGTTGAAACGTGCATCCAGTTCATAACCATCTTTAAAACACGCTACACAACCAAATGCGTTAGGCGAGACTTCACCTAAAGTGTAAAAGTCGCTAGGTGAGCCATCCGTGTTCCGCGCCGATAAACGCCTGTTCTTATTTAACTCAACAGGGGTAATAAGATCAACAAGCCCAACATAGTCAAGACAGTTTGATAAACACGGAAAATGCTCCAAATTAAAGGGCTCACCTGTGCGATTAAAACCACACTCAGGACTTATGCATTCCAATGGGCTCGATTGCCCCTGTTGTTCATATTGACAGAACTTGGTAACTTTGGCTTTGCACCCTGTCTGTTGTAATCATTGAACGTATTCTGTTCCTGCCGCTGGTTTCGCCCACGTATCCTTTCCGACCTTCTTGGCTCCACTTCTAAAGGGAAATCAGCCCACTCCTGCTCACCATTTGTATTCTCACCAATAGGCGCTGCCTCCAAGTCTCTGCTGTAATAGTTTTTATTTAAAGGAACCTTACCAAAACAATTGCCCTCAGACATGGGATACACTATATTTCGCCTGTACTCATTGGTATCCCTTTCTATCTTTTTTGCTTTTCTTGAAAAGATGGTTTCACATTGTTTGTTTACTTCTGCCAGCAAGTTGTTATAGTTAGTTAAATAATGGTCAAAATTCAAATCAGCAGTAATAGCCTCATTAACCATTTCTAGTTCACACAACAATGAGGCTATTTGCTGGTCATTATATTTTACAATAATAGCTAACAGTTCAAGCCCCGTTTTATTATATAAAGTATGAACTTCTTCCAGCATGTCTTTGTTGTTAGCAATCCCATTGGGATACTTCCAGGCTCGCAAACCTTTGGGTACTAAGCCACAGTCAATATTTTTCTGCAAATACCCATTTTCAATTTGCAATTTCTTAAGGGCAAATAACTTCTTTTCAAAATCATTTAAACGCTGTGCCATAGGTTTAAAGTAATTTCTTTCAATGTTAACCACTGCCCCACTTCGTTGAAAATTAAATTCATTAACTCTCCACTTATTAGCATCCAATTCAGCCCCAAAGTCCATACCTTCTGAATTTTTAGAAGTTGAAGGATTCGTAGACCTCACTCCAGTATTCACCTCAGGAGAACTACGTCCCACTCCTACCACAGTAGCAAAGTCAGGTTTTTTACAGGGTTTTGAACCCAAATTGTGAGCATTTTTCTCATTCTGCTGACCTTCAACCAAAGTCTGAATCTGCTTAGAATGCTCAAGTAATTTCTGATTGATTGCTTCCAATAAGCCCAAAATGTCTGGTCCAACACCACCACTCTCCATACCAACAAAACACCAGACCAAGAATAAAAAATGCACCAGCAAATGGAACCAAGGTAGCAACCAGAAAAAAACCAGATGAATGAACAAGCCACGAAATTGACCTAGGTTTCGTTCACATCAATATCTGATATATTAATACAGCATGTAAGTATTCAGTAATTAGATTGTTTTTTGTTTTTTTCATGATTGATTTTTAGTTTAATTGGAGTATTTTATTCATATTTGACTGAACTAATATCCAATTTAATTTTTAATTTTTATTTTTAAGTTTTTATTTTGATGTTTATACTATTATATTGGTGTTTGGGGTTGTGCTTATTATTATGTATGCTGGCCTTCATCAATTACATTCATTCATAATATATTATGTTAATTAAGTTATTATTCAATTGATTGGTGATGATGTCATTTTTAAATGTGTATATAAGGTTGTCCTTTATTTGTATTGAGGTGTGTTCTGATGAAGTCGGATTAAAGACGAAACCTAGGTCAATTTCGTGGCTTGTTCATTCATCTGTTTTTTTCTGGTTGCTACCTTGGTTCCATTTGCTGGTGCATTTTTTATAGTTGTTACAAGTCCCAGATTATACACTACACCCGGTTTTTGGATGATCTTTTTCTGATTTGGAAAGGCACTGAAGACAGTCTAAATAAGTTCCTTCTGTATATTAATGAAACTGTGGATTTTCTTATATTCACTTATGAATACAATAGGAATACAATTGTTTATTTAGATGTTGAATTATAGATTTATTGGACGAATATGAGCTTTAAAACTAGGATCCACAGAAAGTCTACTTTTTCCAACTCATATTTGGATTACAGTAGCTGGCACCCGCACCATCAAAAGAGGGCAGTGGTGAAAGGCCAGTTGGTGCGGGCAGCCAGGATGGTGAGTTCCAATGTTGACTTCCTGGTGGAAACTGAGCACATCATTCAGATGTTTAGACAGAGAGGTTACCCGGACTGCCTTTTAAGTGATGTCAGTAAGGAAGTAGTTTACAAATGAGAACAAGGTGTTTATAGGCCTATATTAGGCAATGGATTTTTGGTTAGTAATGTATGGAAAAGTAATAGGATCAATTCTAATTTAAAATTTATTTTAACATACAACGGGATGGCTAACATCATTACTGAAGTTATAAAAGGTAATTGGGAGATTTTGCAATTTGATGCCAATATAGGGGCTAAAGTTGGTAAGAGTCCGAAACTTGTCTTTAGGAGAGATAGATCTATCAAAAATATTTTGGAGGGTGTAAAACATGAAAACAAAACTAACAGAAAGATTGGCAACTATAAATGTAATTCGTGTTCCTTTTGTTCATTCATTTTGGAAACAGGAGGGAGAATTAGGGTCAATGGTAAGGTTATTAATATTAAAGGACACTACAGTTGCAACAACATTAATGTTATATACATGGCCAAGTGTGATGAATGTCCTATATTTTATATAGGTAAAACATGTAGAAGGTTTAAACTCAGAATTGGTGAGCACCTGGGTGATTTGAGACATTGTAGGAGTACCAGTGCTCTTTATAGACATGTCAAAGAAAACCAAGGTCATCATTTTAAATTTTTAGTCATACAGCAGTTAGTGAAGGATGAACAAGGTTGTATTTTAGACATCCATTTAAATGTTATGGAGCTGAGATGGCAGTTGTATTTTAATGCCTCCCAGTACCCTGGCATCAATGAAACTATTAGTATTGCTAGTGTTTTAAAGCTCGACCAAATTTTAGGTTAGGTATGAGTTTTTATGAAAGGCCAAATTGTTTTATGTTTATAATAGATAGTTTTATGGTTTGAAAGAATTTATAGTTTGGTCATATTTATTTTTATACTGTGGATTGAATTCAATGGATGTAAAACACAATTTACACATTATTGAATGCACTACAAGGGTTAATGAATGTGGAAACTTACATCTTGGTGTATTGCTTTTAATAAAAATGAAAATATTAATTGAATAATTGGGGGTGGGTATTTTAATGGCTGGGTTTGGGTGGGGCACTGTTCTGAGGAAGTCTCTGTAGTGGAGAAAAAAGCGATAAACAACTGTGAATAAAGTGTGGTGAATTTATTGGAATATCTTAGCAGTACCTTCCATTTCAGTTGTACCAGAGGTAGAAGAGTAGGGGGACAGTCAGTGGAGGAACACACTGCAGTGATAATTAAGCATGGCCACTGGAAGCAGTAAAGACCGTAATTGCAATGTGTCTCTTAGAGTTACCTATGGAAGCAAAGGCTTCTCTTCTGACTGTGGTGTGGACCGATCCACAATGGTCTTCCAGAATCATTTGAGGATTCTAGCATCTGCTGAGGAGTAACAGCTACTGGATTTCAGTCTTAACAGTTTGGAACAACTTCTGGTATGGGTTGTGGTGAAACATGACCAGAAGTCCTACCCATTTATTGAAGAGTTGTTCTAGAGATCCCTATAGTCTTATTAAAGTTCACCAGAGCCTCAGTGATCCCTTTCATCTTGCAAACCGCATAGCACAGGGTCCTTTAGTTAAGCACTCAGTCAGTAATTCCATAATATAATTTTAATAAATTCCGGAAGCTTCTCAATCTAGCTGCATAGGGCACTCTTATGGGAACATCTTTTATTTCAGAATTCTCTGTCAGTTAGCACAAACAACTAAAGCTCTGACTTGTTAATGAACTGCTTCCTGTGCCAAAAGGACAGGTTTTGAATCTTTCCACCTTCATCTCCCTCCTGTGTGACCTTGAATAAGTCAATTAAACAGACAGTGCTTTGGTGTGATTGGGAATTTGGACTAGCCTCCTCGGTAGTCTCCTGGACTTCATGCCTAGCAGCTACTTATGAACTGTTAAGGATACTCAGACAGAGCCCACAAGCCTTGTTTTGATGTTGGGGAGAAAACTAATGTGGACAAAGTAGCTTTGAAAAACACAGTTTATAGAAAGAAATCTGTAGTTCTGCCCACCGCCACTGGTATAGCATTTCAGAAATAATTAGCTGAACTGTTCAGTCTTTAAATATGATGCTTAGGCTATAGATTGTCTCGACAAACATCATTTTATTTTTTTCTGTAACAGAAGGATCTGTACATGTTCTTCATTCAAACAACATAAAAATTAACTTTGAAAAGCAAAACAGTTGCTAGAAAAGAAATAGTATTTCTCTTAAATCTTTAGTCCAAGAATAAACAACTCATTTAATTAAACAGTACCCTGCTTTGAAGTATTCCACAAAGCTGCTTAAGTGGACGGCCTTTTCGCTCTTTCTCTCTCTCTCTCTCTGTGCTCCTGCACTACATTGGGAACTTCTGGAAACGTTTCAGTCTGTCTGCATAATGCACTCCTATGACATCTTCTTTTACTTCAGAATTGTCTCACACATTGAAAGGAACTTTCCTTACACTTCAGGACTCCCAGTCTTAGGATCATTAATTGTCACTTGTCAATTCTGAATTCTTCCTTAACATAAAATTCATGGATACTTTAGGTAATCCTCAATATCCTAGAGGTCAGACACACACTTACAGATCTACTTCTTAGGAGGGCAGTAACCCTGAAATAATTTTTTCTGCAACTAACTTTTCCTTCTTTATTTCTGTCTTACCCTTAAAGGCACAGTGCTCACTAAGCATGGTAACCACAAAAGCACTACCCTCTCTCTCTGTATTTATATATGCATAAGTACATGACATATGTTTGGAATAGCACACTTGTCAAAATATACTCAGTCGAATCACCCCAATCCATTACACTTAGCAAATCACAAGCACAACTGATTGCTCATATACTTACCAATACACAAATATAAACATGCAGAAACATTCGTACACACTCAGCCAGCCAGGAATTGTATTTGCAGGGGGCTTGCCTCCCCATATCTCCAAACCCAATGTATAACCTTTACTTGCATATGCTAACTACATGCTTGTACAGAAAAGAGGTGCGAATGTGTAGATCAAATGTCTAAAATAACTGCTCTCCGATCAAGCAAATATCAGCTGAGACCAGCTGTGCTTGATTAGTACAGCATTCAATCACCTGCCATTATGACCACTCTTCCATCCAAAATGACATTTGATCACTTAACCACTTGCCAGTAATCCATCTATCCATCCATCTGTGTGTGTGTGTGTGTGTGTGTGTGTGTGTGTGTGTGTGTGTGTGTGTGTGTACTCATTCTTGCCATAACAAACTTTTACCATCCTCTTTTTCACTGTGTTCCATAACAGTCACCTTTTCCCTCTCCTTGTCTATTGTTCTGTTCCTTTTGACCTTATGTCTCCCTTAATGTATATTTCCCATCTGACATTGCCCATATCTATACTACTTAGACAAAAACATGAATACTCTCTAACACACATACACACACACACACACACACACACACACACACACACACACACACACACACACACACACACACACACACACTAACAGATGTTCTTGTAACCTAATCCCCCACACTTCTCCTTCACTTTCCAGTGCTATACCTAAGCAAAAAAAAAAAAAAAACTTCATTACAACATGCAATACCTTTAACTATTATATATCCTCCATTCAAGAATCATTACAAAAAGACTTTAATAGTATTTTCATATAGTTTTCCCAGCATCATGTAGATAATAACTCATGATAATCTGTTATTTGGTGCAGTCAAGCAACACTATCACTATCACATAAAAATCCTATTAAAACGTAAAGACCTACAAATACCTTTTAATTACACTTGATCGTAAGCTATCATTTAAAAAAACATGCAGAACTCATTGCCTCCAAAGTTCTAAAGAAGCTAAAAACTATTTATTTATTTTATTTTTATTTATCATTTGTTGACTGGGAAAGTCCGACTAGGTTCCACAGAGCCTGTTTTCAGCGGAGGCCTGTGGAGAAATGCTCCAGGGAGAACATGCAAACTCCACACAGAAGGCACCCCAGCCGAGAATTGAACCGGAGAACCTCTTGCTGTGAGGTGACAATGTTAACCACTGCACCACTGCGCCACCCAACTATCATACTTGTTTACTCACTTTCTTACCCCTGGACATAGAATAAAGCATAACTAAGAAAGTCTCATTCCAAAGCATGACTACTGTATCCCTACACGAGTACTGTAGCCCTAGATTCACCTTAAGCATTAAAAAATTCTGTAGCCTCCTACATAATACAGTCAGTAAAAAATATCATTTCATTATTATGACACACTTCAGGTCTCACCATTGTAAATGAGTATTTAACACCTAAACTTTAACTGCTAAGTAAACAAATGTAAATAAATAAAATAAAATCTGTTAATTGTAAAGATTTCTAATGCTTGCAACTATAAGCTATATGCTCCTTTTTCTAAATTTCTGCACTTTCCTCAATAAGGTAAGGCAGAAAGACAATGCTGTTACTCTGAATAGACCTTTGTCTGCCTTAAACTTCACTGAAAGAGCTTTCCATAAAATGGTTCCTTATTGAATTCCATCCTGCCAGACTTAAGAAATCCTCATATTATTTCTTCATTCAAATACTTCTTAAAAAGTATTACAAACTGATAATAATATAAATATCTTTAGAATGTAATACTATTGGAGTACATGGAATGCACTAACTTTGCTCTGAAATGAGGAAAAAGACCATCCTGTTATGAACCTCCTGTTGTCAGTGAGGTGTATATAAAGTTTTGTATTGTACGGAGTGCCATGATTACACTTCAGCATCAAGAAAAAAACAAACCAGTTAAGTGCTTTTGTAATGCAAGAAATGATCTTAATTGCTAAGCATCCCCTAATCACTGTTAAGACTGTATAGTTAAAATCGGGTCTCGCACTAGACAATAAGAAGTGACAGTGCTGACCAATAACGACAGTGGCAAAAGTTAAAACAACTTCATTTATGCCTGTAATCTGTCCATCACTTTGTCTCAAAATCTTGCATTGAACTGAAATGTGCTCATAAGTGCTTTACTAGCTTTGAATGCCAGCAAACTACTTCTTGCTTTTTTCTTTTTCTCTGTTACTAGTAGTACATGGATAAAGCTCTATCTTCTTCTTCTTTCGGCTTTTCCTGGTTAGGGGTTGCCACAGCGGATCATCTGTCCACTCATGATTGGCAGTGGAGTTTTTACAGTGTTGAGTTGCCAGCCCGGTGCCCAACCTTCCACAGAAGGCACACACACACACACACACACACACACACACACACTCACACCTAGGGCCAATTTAGAGTGTCCAATCCACTTACTGCATGTCTTTGGGATGTGGGAGGAAACCGGAGCACCCGGAGGAAACCCACGCGACTACAGGGATGACATGTAGACTCCGCACAGAAGGCACCCCAGCCGAGAATCGAACCGGAGAACCTCTTGCTGTGAGGCGGCAGTGCTAACCGCTGCACCACCGTGGCCGCCCACATGGCTAAAGCTCTATACACTATAAAAAATTATGTTAATTTCTCCAGTCCTAACCTTCTGTTATGTGTTTCTGACATTGATCCCAAGATACACCTCTTGAGTTGAATTTCCTGGGATCCATATCTCAGACACCTTGTAACATAATTACAGTTGGAGATCCAATCACAATCCTATGTGTTTTACATAGCTTTCAGAGTTATTATGCTCTAGTTTTGTGCAAGAATATACACAGTGGCAACAACAGAACAGCAATGAGAAAGCTAAAAGAGCTTTGAAAGCTTTAAAAACTACTTGTGCCCCCCCCCCCCCACACACACACACAAAAAGGCAGACTGAAATGTTTAGTAGCTTTTAAGGCTGCTATTCCCACACAGGTGCACTTAGCTTCTGGCCACTAACTATATACCAACAGCAGGTGTGCAGTGGCTTTCAAAGCAGTAAAACACTTATGCTGCTACTCTTTTCAGTAACTAATAGTACATGGAAGTACTGAAGCTCCACGTACTGCAAAAATGATCAGCTCTGTTTGATCATAACTAAGTAGTTATGTGCTCACATGAGACAGCTGATCATAACTAAGCAGTTATGTGCTCACATCAATTTCAGAATTTGCCTCAACTGATTCATTTCACTCTACAATCAGGGTACATTTCTTGACATCTGTGCCATTTCAAAAAATTAAGTAGTTATTTTTTTTTGGCACCTATGAGGCAGATCCTCAGCTACCAATGGCAAACCTCCACTATTTCTGATCACTAGATTCAATTCTGCACCTGTACTGACTCCAAATCTCTCCTGTTGCCTGAAAAGATATTGAGGTGTTCCAGTGCAGCATCATTCTCATGGCCAAAGGGATTTTTTAATTTATGCATCCTACCCATTCACAACTTCAATGCCTGACATGTAATTGTGATGACAGTGCCCTGAAAAGGATAACTAATACACACAGTAAAGTACAATTTCCCTTAAGTGCACACAGAGATCACAGTCAGTCTGGGGCTGGTTGCTCCCTTGTTCACCAGGTCCCCAATAAGACTCCCCACTGGCACAGCTATAGGGTCCAGGTCTCAGCCTAACTGGGCAAGCTAAAACCTCCAGTACCCTCTCTGTCCAACCAGTGCTTCGTGTCCCTGCCAAGTAGCTGATACAACACACACACACTTTGAGATAAGTATTTATACAACTTCACAGACACTCCTGGGAAAGGCTGACACAGATTCTCCATCTGTGCCCCTTTACCCAGACTATATGGTAGTAATTACTGCCACCACCCAGTTAATAATATCAGCTACTAAAAGGCCCTTAAAAGGGTGTCCAATTATTACTGTGGAATATTAATATCCAATGGTAGCATGACTAACAGTCAAGGCTTATTTTAGAGTGGCCTATTACAATAACATCTATAAATATACAATGTACTCTAGAGCTTATCTCTACACAAAGCAGCCACAGGTAGAAGGTTTTAAAAATATTTAATAATAAATAATTAAAACACAAGACAAAACTACTACACCACAGAGATATCTAAGAGTTCACAGATCACACAGAAACTTAAAATAATACAGTAGGACAGGTCTGATTTCAAAGAAAAATACCTAATTAATCTTTACTAGCTTTAACTATTCCTACAAGAAATCACAGTGCTAAAACTTACATGTGAGCACAAGGCAGAGTGCTGATAAGTTGAATATTCAGATCAAAATGCTCCCAGTCTTTTGTGAGAAATAGTATTTAAACATTACTAACAAACATGTTTGCTGGGTCCCTCCCCAAATTACATAATTTTTGACACTTATGTTTTCCCAGGCAAACAAACTGCATTATTTAGCAATCTAACACCTGCACAGAAACTTACAACAATAGAAGACATTTCACATGTATATTCTAACAGAAACTAGAGCAATAAAGCACCTTCCACATCTAAATTCTGGTCATAAACTTTAGCCTTAAAACAATGAGCATGAAACCTTCATCCAGCCGCACTGGAGCCGAATTGTAAAACATTAAAGAGATTCATAAGATCTTTTCAACTTAAAAAGACCCATTTGAAATACTTGGCTTGGTTTTCCTTACAGCAGATGGCAATGTTGCAACAATCTTGAAGTTCACATTTTACAGTGTTTTCTTACATTTAAAAACACAAGCCTGTATTTTACATTTATTTATACAGTTGATAGAATTATGTATCAAATTCTATTTGACTAGGCTGGCAGCCTTCGCCCATCTCTCCACAATTGTCACAGCAATAACATAAGGACATTACAGCTGAGAACATCAGTCAGTGTGTGCACGAGATGCATACTCTGTTATCTCAGTTAGGAATGATATCCTTGCTATGACCCCTCCTCATGGAACTCGTGAAATGGCAAAATACTACTGCCTTTCTTATCTCCCTAGTTGACTGCTCAAATGCTGGGTTAACAAGCTGTGCCCAGGCCACCTGGGTTGCAGTCAGGGCTTCCTTCCTCTGCACCATGCAGGTCTACAACATCCATGTCATGAACATTTATAACCACTTGATTATGACTGTACACCCAATCATACTTCTCTTCATCTTGCTATTATACTATCATTACCTGATTGTTTTCTGTGGCTCTATTGATTACTATGCCTGGGTCATCTGTCCAGTTCACCTACCCAGTTAAAAGATGTTAACTATGGAGATGCTGTGAAAGACTAAAGCAGCAGAAACCACTCATCTTTATAAAAAAATAATGCAGTTTATTGCATTCAAATGAAAATAAGTCAAGTTCTTCCAAAGAAAACAAACCCCATGTTTCAGAAAGGATGCAGAAATCTTACACAGAGAAAGGTCTTGCATTCTTTCTTTCTTTATTTATTTATTGACCAGGAAAGTCCTACTAGGTCAGTAACCCATTTTCAGTGGAGGTCCGGGGACAAAAGCTCCAAAACAGATACAGACATGAAATATTTTACAGTTATAACTAAACAATACATATGAGAATGAATGTGTGTGTGTGTGTGTGTGTATGTGTGTGTGTGTGTGTGTGTGTGTGTGTGTGTGTGTGTGTGTGTGTGTGTGTGTGTGTGTGTGTGTGTGTGTGTGTGTGTGCTGGAGCATGCTTGTAGGAATGTGAGTGTTTTTGTGAGTGCAAGTGTGCATTTGGGGGGGCCAGTTTGTGGATGAGAGATGTGTGTGTGTAGTGTGTGTGTGTGTGTGTGTGTGTGTGTGTGTGTGTGTGTGTGTATGCATGTGAGTGTGGAGGGGGTGCCTTTGCTAATGTGATACATGGTCGTTTAGGATGATCACTAGCACTGTTAGGTTTAACAGCATAATATTTGATTCAGAAACATGGCAGTGAATCTTTAATGAGATGTTTCTCAATGCGGCTTTACCATGTCTCCAAATTGGAATTTCTCACCAGTGCTCTAACTGACCAACACACATTGACCAATTAATGTGGGTACAGAGGAATTCTCTGAATCCAAGGGAAAATCTTGCAATGTAATTAAATTTGCAACAATTATCTTTGGCTCTTGGTCTCATACTGCTAGGAAACAACCTCTTTTGGTAAGCTTCTCTTTGGATTCCTCTGAAAATAATACTTTCTAGCTTCTTTTCCAAGGCCTTTCTTCAGCCAAGTTGATACTCCCTCCCAGCATTGTTATTCTGGACTACCAGTCCCTTTTCTCAAAAGCAAATGCTCTCTGAATGGGCCTTCATCATCCTCCTATTTATTTTTACACCCAACAGCTTATTGGTGAAACCTACTGCTATTAATACAGCAAGGTATCTCTACAGTTATAATTTAACAGCCCCAGCTTGACAAAGCACTCTCTGCATTTAAAGAACTATCACATTGCTAATAATGAAGTTTTTATATAATTGTTAGCATTTACAGCACTATTTACAAATAGTAAAAACTGTAAGAAAAACCTAGCCAAGCTAGAATTTTCACTGTGCGATACCTTAAACCTCCTGTAATAGAGGCCCATGGGATAGGTGCAAATGACCCCTTAAGGACATCAAGTGTTTCAACTATATGGCTTCTGAATGTCCATGACTTTTTACTTTTTTCCTCTTCAAGTTTTTATGGATTCATTCAGGACCATAAAGCCAAACCCCACTAGATATGGACATGCATGTTTCCGCCTTCTTATGATCTTATCAGCACAGCATAAGTGGACTGTTTGGCTATAATTCAGAAACACAAGGTCTTTAAACCCAGCTGATGTCCATAACCATTAAGGTGTCTGCAAAATATCTCAACTAACATTCAAATGAAAGAGTAAAAAGGTCACACAGACAAACCAATTAGTAAAAACTACAGCAAAAAAGCAAAAGCGTATCCAAGCTAGAGCTTTCACTGTGTGATATCTTACACCTCCTGTAATAGAGGCCCATGGGATATGTGCAATTGACACCTTAAGGACATCAAGTGTTTCAGCTATATAGCTTCTAAATGTCAATGACTTTTTCCTTTTTTCGTTTTTAAATCTTTATGGCCATTTGCATATGTCCCATGGGCCTCTATTACATGAGGTTTAAGGTATTACACAGTGAAAACTCTCAGCCCAGCACTGAAACACCCATAGTGGTTTCTCACATCTGAATCATTGAGCTTAAACCAGTGTAGCTAAGTGCAGAACAATTTGTAAATTTGTAATGTCACAAATGGTATTTAGCATTTTTAGCAAGAGACTGTGGACATAGACCTATGAGGATATTGTAAGATCATCTATGAGAACTTGAGCTGAGTGGAATGCCATTGGTCTGCAGCTTTCACAAACTGTTTTAAGGTTTCTTCTACTCACTGTAAAGGGTGTCCTTATAGAGACACTTTGAGGTTTACAAGGCTGCTAAGGGGGAAGATAGTAAAAATGGAAATATGACAGAGAAAATACAAGGGGCACACAGAAGGAACACGTGAAGAATATTGTACAGGAAGAGGTAGGGAATGAGCCGCAGTATATTCTTGTTGGGGAATAGACCCCATTTGCCATATTTCATTTTTTAAGAGGGACGTTGAGGAACGAGTAAGAGTATAGGCTGTAAGAAAGAATGCTATGGATGGGTTAAGGAACACATAAACATTAATAATATTATGGTACACTATGGTGGGCTGATGTTGGGAAGAACAAGACACAGAAGACACAGAAATGGCAGACAGACATAAACTGGAGGGGTCAGAGATCCATAAGCCAGATATCACTATGGACGGGATGACCTCAATAATCCCTTTTTTGTGATGGACCTGAAGGGGGACCATAATGGTGTGGGGGAGGAGACCTCTGGTGGCTTGATGGTAGAAGCCAACCAGGTCAGCGAGTCCTGTACCCAAGGGAGGAGAGATTGCAGTGGGTGCAGGGACCTCTTCACCACACTCTCAACTGCTGCCTCAGCCAGGGACTGAAGCTCATGGTGTCCATACCTTACTAGACTGTTTCATAGTGGGGGGGTGACAGCCCCCACACAGTGAAGACTTCCCTGGGGGAGGGGGGTACTAAGCATTCATTCACCTGGGAGATATGTGGGTTAGCTGACCCAGGGCCTCCTGGACCAGTAGAAAAAAGTAAGATAAAAGGGAAAGGAAAAAATAGAAGGGAAAGTGAGAGAGAGAAAAAAAGAAGGGGAGAGAGAAATGTAGACAACATATGGACTCATAAGTGTTCTGTAGAAATTGCATTTTATTTTATAAGAACCGATTAACCATGCAATCATTTAATTAGAAACTGTTATGAAGCAATGCTACATATTTTACATGTAGTAATGTGATGAATGGATTCTGATAAGCAATTATGAATGGGATTTGTTACTGCTGTTTTTTCTGTGATATGAATTATCTACTTTCCTTTGTGAAATGAGATATCATAAGCAATCTGCAATGAATTACTTTAGCATTCAATAGTGACAACTAATGCTTCAGTGACATGTAACGGTTTCCCTACCAAAGTAGTCATTATTGATATAGTGAAGTTCCTGCCACTTCAGTAGTTCAGTGTAATAGATTTAAATTCATATTTATGTTTTCATGTACTAAGTGTGGAGTGATGATCTAACAGTGCTAATATCTATCGAAATGAAACTTGGTGCTGAATTAATGAATGCTACAGTTTTTAAAGGCATATATTTTAATGTTACTTAATAGTGTGCAACATCAGCTGGTTGCTCTTCTTTGGTGCCATTTGCTAATATATTGACTCTCCTGTGGTGCTGTGGAGATATAAAAAAATGAGAGATTGCTTACTCACTCCATTTGTATGTATATTATGACTGTAAGTAATTCACTATTTGTAACTTGTGTTATTATATTTATTAATAAGTTTTATAACGGATGTCAACAGCTCCCACTCCTGTGCTTCATTTTCTGATGCAGTCCATAGTCTTTTTATGAGGATATGCAGCATATTACTGTGTAAATGTGTGAGTGGGCCTTGTGGAAACTCCTTTCAAAACTACTGCAGAGTTGAGGAGGTAATCATTCTGGGGAAGATGTTGTGATGTAAGCATTTGCTTTAAGAGGGATTTGATGTTCAACTTTAGCCAGTATTGACCATTCTTCTGCAGATACATTTAGAGGCATGAAAGGGTAGGGGTGGGGTGGATATCAATCTATTGATCTGCTTCTAAAGGGTACACTATCATGGCAACTTCAGCAGATAGTCATTTTCAATTAGGCCACATTTCTGTAGTTGTTGCTTACCTTGCAAACAGTTTTAAAATTACCAGTCCAAGGTGCAACGAATTATTCATTTTAATATTCACCTGTGTGTGCGTGACTTAATAATTGTCATCAGTTCAATGCTATGGTTATTTGTTATTAATTATGTATGCTGTTCATCATGGCGTAAAGTATTGCAATTTGCAGGAATGCACTTGGACTCAGAACTATGCAGTCCAGCTAATGTCTGCACAACCACCAATCATACTGCAGACTGGTTGTGCTGCTTTAGTGCATGTAGTTATTGCTGAAGGTGAAGAAAGTTCTGGAAATAAAATATTACCAATATCAGTTTATATGCTATTGAAACACAATGATAACACATTTTACAGTAACACTTGAATTTTACCAATGACTAACCATTATGAAGTAATTAATACAGAACAATTATTGCTTCCATAAGAATGAAATTGTGTGACTGAACTGCAGTGCTTAAAACGATACACCAAATGAACATTTTGAAACAAAGTATTTCAAATATGATTCTGACATGGCAGCAATACCACCTTTTTGCAACAGCCATGAAGTATTGCATTTCAGTAGCCTTGACTAACTCATACAAACTGAAGTCTACATATACATATACATATACATACACATATTACACATATAATACATATCTATCTATTGGTATATGCACACTTACACGGGTGTACATGTGTCTGCAAATGCACATAACTATACCTATGCATATATCTCTTTTAAAATATGAACCTGTTCATACCTTACATCTCCTTACTCTTCTTTCTTCACTCACTTCCTTACTTCTATCAGTTTCTCTCCCCTGACTTTCTCTCTAAATATACCATAATCTTGCTTTTCTATCATTTTGTATTGCAATTCCTGTTTGTACTATACTAACTTACCTTTAATTTCTCTACACACTGGATAAAATTTCTCTAACTATTAAATCATTATCATATAACTTGTATCTATTCTTAACCAATGTTTTCATATTATGTCTTAATTTGGTATAATTATTTAAACTGCATTTGTTTGTTGTATATTATTTTAAAGACTGTAAAATTATTATTCTTAAATTGTTTTGTAATACTTTGGAGCTTTTCTTCTTGTACCTCCACTGAAAATAGGCTTCTACCCAATCAAACTTTTCTGATAATCAAATGTCAATACATAAATAAATAAATAAATAAAATGTGTGTGTGTGCGTATACACACACACACATATATATATATATATATATATATATATATATATATATATATATATATATATATATATATATATATATATATATATATATATATATATATATATATATAGATATATATATATATATATATATATATATATATACATACATACTATATATATATATATATATATATATATATATATGGATATATGGATCCCCTTCAGAAGCTGTCAGTTTCAAAACTTCAATCTCTTCGAACTTCTAAAGACCAAGACCATAAGATCGAAGTTTTCAAACTTCAAACGTTTTGAATGGAGATTGCCACAGCATGGGATATTTACTGTTTTCCTCACTGTAGTGTGATCTTGGAGTTGGTATACTTAATTAGCAGGGGGTGTAGGGGGGCTTGCCCCCTGCAAAAACATAAAAAAAAGTTTTTTTGTTTTTATTTTTTTTTATTAGGTTTTCAAAGTTTTAAAACTTTGATCTTATGGTCTTAGACATTTGAAGTTTGAATTTTTGAAACGTTGGGCTTCTGAAGTAGATCTGTTTATATGCCTATACTGCATATACACACACACACACACACACACACACACACATATATATATATATATATATATATATATATATATATATATATATATATATATATATATATAAACAAATAATATATGTACATGTACTTATAGATATGCGCATATATGCATACAGAAACATAAATAAATAAATACAAAAATATCAAGCTAAAACTATATATATATATATATATATATATATATATATATATATACTGTAGCTTTAAGTATATATATTACTACAGTGTCCAAAAAATAAAATATAGTGATTTTTATGGAGACCTGGGTTTTGGTCCTGTACCTCTGAAAATCATTCAGCCAACTAATCCCTCATTTCCCTCTACAGGTTGTTATACCTGCGGTGTTCTACTCAGCAGGCAGGGGATCTCTATGACTGATGCCCATAACAGATGATACCCCACTCCTGCTAAATATCAGTTTTATGCCACTCCTGCTAAATATCAGTTTTATGCCACTCACTGTGGAGAGTGGCCTGCTTCAGCTTCTGCATTAGGTAGAGAAGAATTTTGGTCTCCTTTACAGACCTCTTTGGGACATGAACCTGGGCTTTCACAGAGTGCATGGCAGTGAAGTACCATGTTCTGAATGAGAGAAAGTCTGAAGCAAGGTATACATAGGTGTGAACCATACTCAGTGGGGAGTGACATCACTCCGCCCAGCCCATGCGCCCATATATAGTTGCTACCCATTAAAATCATTACTGTGGAAAACTTTTGTATAATAATAAGACACGCATCATGAAGCCCCATAGTCCCATGCCGTTCCATTTTTTTATTATTATATGTGTTTTTTAAATAAATGGAAATTGTCTTATTAAGTGATATCAGGACAGCTCATTGTCCCATGCAGTTCTTGTTTTTTTATTTTAATTTTGTTTCTAAATAAATGGTTTTCTTTGAATGGGATATTATAGTTACAATTTACATGTCCTAATGTGTGTTTAGATAGACTAACCCTGATTCTTTCAGCACTAACACATGGGCCACACATCAAATTCAGTATTAATATCGCAGAGAATGCTTTATTATAAACTTGTGTGATATGATGTGTGTGCCTTGTGGTAGGGATTGTTTGAAGGGATTTAAGTATAATTGCATATATGCCATAAACAATGTATAGTATGTTGAAGTGCAATTAAGGTGCGAGCAGTGCTCAGGCACATGGATGAGCACACTGCAATGCATTTGTGTTTATAAAAGGAGATACATATCTGCACTACATTGTGATTTATGGAGCTCACTGTATTTGAGCCTAATTTATATAAGATCTTTCCAATTCAGCTCTGACTTATGTTTAGCTTCCCTGGACTCACCACTTTGGCGACAGTCCAGGAAAAGCACAACCCCCCCCCCAAAACCATTTATTTAAAGCAGGAATAACCAGAAATTTGTTAAGAAAGTATGTTATCAGTGTACTTTAGTGTGACCTCTTCAACATTAACCTGTTTTTACTGCTAAGACATGACATTTTACAATGTTTGTCTGATTACTCATGAAATGCTTTGGAATGTGTAAGGTGCCATTTTCAGTGCAGTCTACATGTGTCAAGTGGTTTAATGTAGACCATGGGCTCTGGCAATGGGCAATGCCCAGGACCAGACTACAGGTTACCTCATTTTAATTAAGTGCTGATACAAATGAGCTATTACTTAATATACTAATTTCCACAATTTCACAGCAAAACATACAGGCATATGCATTGCTATTGCAGTAGAGGATTGCAAAACATGGGCAGTGGCACCAATAAAACTCAAATCCACATTTCTAAATTACTGTTTTAATCTGCTTAGTACCCTGTTTCTTTCCTTTTGTAATACAATGGCATGCATGATCCATATTTTACAAACGTATCATTCCAGGGAGGTTGGTGTTATTTTCTCACAATATATGACTGCAGGTTATGAAATGCAACAGCAACATGGAACAAGACATGGGAGAGAGATTATTTCAGATTGGATGCTTGGATGACGTATGGAAAATGCCTTTTTGGAAAAGGGGGAACTGTCAGAGAGACCCAAGGTGTGGAATCAAATAGTGTTAGTTGACATTATTGCAGGAAGGGAATGAACCACAGCTTGGAAAACTGTAGGAAAAGATCCGATGACATGGTGGAATGTGCCAGGCAAAAGCTGGGCAGAATGAAGATGACCTTAACGGCAGTGTTGGTGGCTCTTTAATACTCCAGCCTTTAATGCCAGGCAAGGCGATCCTATTCTTTATAAGGATGTGGATGAAGATGCTGCAGGGATCATTAGAGGTGCTGTTGACACCAGTACTTTCAGACCCCTGTAACTACCACAGTCAGGCAGTATGGAAAGTTCATGAGCAGCTCATTTTACTGCATTATGCTTAGATGTATTTTCCATGACACTTGTGCATGTAACACTCTTACATGCTTCAGCATCAGGTATGCCATCAACATCAGATGTGGCACAGACTGCAAACAATGCCTGGTAAGTGACTATCTTAACTATACCTAAAAGTAATTTCACCTTACCCATGTGACATTAACCATATCTTGACATATTTCTTCTCCATGGGGTCAGCACCAGAAGCAACCACATCCTGTGCCTTACCACTGTAGGCTGATGTTGACAACAGCATGGCTGTTGACAGTGATGCCACAACTCACCTATTCATGACACAGCCTGAAAATGGTGGTACACAGTTGCAAAGTGCACTGGCAGGACCCCCCTAGACTACAGGAGGTAGATAGCTCCTTAGGTAGTGACATGGGCTCACGCACACAACACAATGAATTCATGTCATTAGAGTGGAGGGGGGGGGGCACTTCACAACTCAGCCCTTGCTTCTTGTGCACAGCTCCAACCTCTTGATATAGAGACTACCATTTCAAAAGTAGCAGGATGTGCTGTCACACCTAAACACATAGGTGTTAGGCAAAAACATATTTCACTGTCAGCTTTAGAGATACCCAAGGCCCTGGTTGCTCAACACCAGATGTGCCATGACATAGTTCAAGTCCTGGCTACTGCCACTGATAGTCAGGAAGATATTATTAGAGTATTGCAGGGGATACATAAGGAACTTCAAAGATACATGGCAATGGTTCAGGCCAGTGACAATGATGTCATGATGAGCATTATTTGCAGTACAGTTGTACACATGGTATTCATGTCTTCCTCCATGAAAACTCTTGTAAAGGCTTTGCAGGCACTTATTAGGAATACAAGTGGATGTAGCAATGGAGCTGTCTGCATGTGTGGTAGACTAGTAGGCCAGACACCACATGCATCTCAAGACAGTGGTGCAGGTACCCATGTGGTTTCCTCCAAGAAGAAGACAACCAGGCCTCATCAGACTTCCATGTGGTAGAACCTCTCAGTTAAGGTCTAGGTTTTGCAACATGGTTATGTCAACATCAAGAGGTTTCCCTGCATCCAGTAGATCCCACCATTGGAGCAAGACAGCATACATCTTAAATGTCAGCACCTGCTCTTGATCTATGGGACCATCACCCACACTATCCTTAGGGAACATTGTGTATGACACCTTATAGATATTACAACATCTGTAAGAGGAAAAACACTCTCACTCAACAGTCACTTTCAAACACAGCCAGTGCTGCACATCTAACTGGGATGAGAAAAACAGTAGAGAGACAATATCACAGGAGAAAAGAAAAAAACAAAAATTTCTCCTCTGCAAGTAAATTGAGCAGAGTAGCATTCATCATTCTTTGTTCTAGACACTGCAGTGAAAAATATCAGTATAACTCTAAACATGTTTCCTAGCACCCATTTTACACGCTTATGTCAAACTCTGCCAATATAACTAGCACTAGTCCCACTAACCCCACAAGATTGTATAAATGATGACTAATGAAACATTTAAGAAAGACAGCCCTGGGAATTCATTAAAAGGCTTTGCATGAGCTGAAAGCCCCTGCTGTCATGGCATGATAATTTGCAGTTCAGGAACTTGTTAACTGCAATGAGGTATGACCTAATTATCATCTAATTTGCATGTCTCTGAATCACAGTTAGTAGTGTGATGTACAGATCATTGCTGATCTGCATGTCAAAGTAGTTAATTACTGCTCATGTAGGCAGTAGTATACCCCTATCACTATTCCAAACACACAAGTACACAAAGCACAAGCACACAGACACACCACAGTCCCTGTACCTGTCCATAACCTGTCTGCCGTCCTGTGGATCCCACCATTCCTGACCTCTGTAATAGTTGAAGGGCCGTTACAATACCCTCCTCCACCAAGTAGTGATGCTGGTGCTGTTGTGGAACTTAAATATACTGTTTTCCTGATGTCTAGTGGCTTCTCCACCCCTGATCCCAGTAGTAATGTTGGGGCTGTTGCAGCACTTAGTTATACTGTTTTCTTGGTATCTAGCAGCTCCTCCACACTCTGTTTCTTGTACTGATGTGGATGCCATTAAGGCACTTACCTTCAGAGTAATCACTAATGTCTAGTACCCCCAATCCCCATACTGATGCTAGTGCTATTAAGGCACTTACAATTAGAGTAATCCCTAATGTCTAGTGCCCCCAATCCCCATACTGATGCTAGTGCCATTAAGGCACTTACCTTTAGAGTAATCCCTAATGTCTAGTGCCCCCAATCCCCATACTGATGCTAGTGCTATTAAGGCACTTACCTTTAGAGTAATCCCTAATGTCTAGTGCCCCCAATCCCCATACTGATGCTAGTGCTATTAAGGCACTTACCTTTAGAGTAATCCCTAATGTCTAGTGCCCATAATCCCCATACTGATGCTAGTGCTATTAAGGCACTTACCTTTAGAGTAATCCCTAATATCTAGTACCCCCAATCCTCATACTGATGCTAATGCCATTAAGGCACTTATATTTACAGTAATTCCTAATGTCTAGTGCCCCTGATTGCCATAATGAAGGTAGTGCCATTAAGACACTTACATATAGAGTAATCCCTAATGTCTAGTGCCCCCAATCCCCATACTGATGCTAGTGCCATTAAGGCACTTACAATTAGAGTAATTCCTAATGTTTAGTGCCCCCAATCCCCATACTGATGCTAGTGCTATTAAGGCACTTACAATTAGAGTAACCCCTAATGTCTAGTGCCCTCAATCCCCATACTGATCTTAATGCCATTAAGGCACTTATATTTAGAGTAATTCCTAATGTCTAGTGCCCCTGATTGCCATATTGAAGCTAGTGCCATTAAGACACTTACATATAGAGTAATCCCTAATGTCTAGTGCCCCCGATCACCATACTGATGCTAATGCCATTAAGGCACTTACATTTAGAGTAATCCCTAATGTCTAGTGCGCCCCCGATTGCCATACTGATGCTATTGCCATTAAGGAACTTGCATTTAGAGTAATCCCTAATGTCTAGTGCCACCCAATCCCCATACTGATGCTAGTGTCATTAAGGCACTTACATTTAGAGTAATCCCTAATGTCTAGTGCCCCCCTGATTGCCATACTAGTGCCATTAAGGCACTTACATTTAGAGTAATCCCTAATGTCTAGTGCCCCCCCCCCAATTCCCATACTGATGCTAGTACCATTAAGGCACTTACATTTAGAGTAATTCCTAATGTCTAGTGTCCCCTGATCCCCATACTGATGCTAGTGTCATTGAGACAATTAGGTTGAATATATCCCTTGCGTTTATTGACTCACTCCACCTCAAAGCCCTTTTCTATGGTCAGGGAAGGTATATATTATAGGTAACTATGAAGCACACAGTCACCTCAAGGTAAACGCTCCTTCTCCAAAACAGTTAAAAATGTATATCCAAAACAAAGGGTAAGGAACGAAGCAGAGTGTCAAAGTCCATAAGGATACAAATTACGAATGCCCAACCAGGAAGATATTCCACAAATGCACGAACGTTGGTGGTACACACAAAAAGACTTTAATGCATCAGACAAGCGCTTTCACTAAATGTAGCTTCATCAGGTCCATTGAATAATGCATGAAAAACAGTTACTTATTATATACAGGCTTCAATGATAGTAATTCAATTAAAAAGCAATTAAAACATAATAGGTAAATTCTCAATGTGTATTTAAAGGAGAAACACACTATTATGAATACAGTGAAATCCTAACAAACAATAACACTTCCTATCCATCTAGACCAATAACATCACATATTAATATAATAAGAGATATAATTTAATAAATACAAGTCAATACTAAACGAATACTCAAGAACACATATCTATTATAAACCTGATAAATATAAAAAATATATATGTAAAAAATATATATGAAAAAAATATATATGAAAAATATATATAAAAAATATATATATATATTAAAAACTCATCACATATATGAATGCAATGTAAATGTGAACAAGTATATGTCTCTTGTCATTCTTAATGTATATAAATGTATATTGAAATATGACAAGAAATTTAAAAACATAGATAAAATGGTTAATATTAAGATTTCCTATATGAGAGTGAATCATATATATGTACCTTACTTAATATTCCTACACTTCCTCAGCCTTGGTTTAATAGAGGCTCGTTCGTTGAGGCCTAACCCACTATCTGCTCTTAGGCGATAATCCAATCACTCTTTTTACTCTCAGTGTGGCTTCTAATGTCGCCACCTCTTATATTAGTAGGTATGATCTCCAACACTCTAAAAAGAAAGGTATGTGATTGGTCATTATTCATTACATGTTTAGCTAATGCATTGTTGGATGATTCTCTTCTGATATTATATATGTGTTCTCTTATTCGGTCTCTCAACTTACGATCTGCTTTACCTACATAGAAGCTAGTACAAACTTGACATACAGCAAGGTAGACTACATTGCATGTCATGCAGTTTGCTTCAACAGTGGTCCTAAAAGTTTTTCCAGTATCAGGATGTGTAAAGAGTGGATTGGTATCAATATACGAACAAAAATTGCATTGACCACAAGGCATAGTATGTCCTGCAACTTCATCACTTCTTGTCTCTTTCGGGTAACATAACATCCTCTTCAAATTTTTCTTGTTTTTATATTGAAATTTCGGGGTGTCACCAACAATATTTCTAATATCATCATCAATCTAGAAGATGGTCCAAAACCTACTGATGATGTCTCTTAACCTGTGGTGATCAGATGTAAATGTTGTAGTAAATTTCACCACAGGTGTAGCCTTAGTATCCTTGACATGGGTATCTATATCCCCTTTGGGTCCAAAATATGGTGTTGCAATAGTGTGTCTTAAAATATGTATATTTTCTAAATTATTATTTACTTCATCAATATTATATCCCCTACATACTAATCTGCCCTTCAAGTCATTAAGTTCAGTATCAAAACCTTCCTCAGTTGGATTCAGCCTAGAGGCCCTTATGGCCTGGCCTTTAATGATGTTTTTAAAAACAAAAGAAGGATGCATACTCGATCTCATTAATAGAGAGTTGCTGTAACATGACTTCCTAAAGATACCTGTGTTAACTAAACCATTCGGTAATCTTTCAATGCATAAGTCCAAGAATTCGATCTTATTCACTGAGTAGTTTAACGTAAATCTAAGATAACTGGTTAAGCCATTCATAACTCCTAGGAATGAATTCAATTGCTCTATAGTCCCTTTCCATAAAATAAAAACATCATCGACAAAACGTCGAAAAAATAAAACATGTTGCGAAAAGGGTTCTATTTTGAACAAAACACTTTCCTCCCATTGGGCCAGGAACATATTAGCGTAACTGTTGGCGCATGGTGTGCCCATTGCAACACCATCAACTTGCCTATACATTACGTCATCAAAAATAAAGATGTTATTCTCTAGTACCAGTTCCAAAAAGTGTACTAATAAATCTATTTTTACTATAGTGTAATTGTTATGTGCTTTCAAATATTCAGAAATGTATGTTAAACCAAGGTCATTCGGTATAACCGTGAACAGAGATTGAATATCTAATGTAACAAAAATACAATCATCTGACCCTTCACAATGTCCAACACATTCATAGAAATCCAAAAGAAATTGCTTCGAATCCCTTAGGACATATGTGTTTTCATTCAAAATGGGTCTTAAATTCTTTTCTATGTATACAGAAAGATGTTCGGTGACCCACCCACGTCCAGAAACTATGGGTCGCATGGGGGGGTCATGGACATCCTTGTGAATCTTTGGAAGCCCATGCATAATGGGAATAAAGGGTTCCTTTATGGTGAGATACCCATAAAGGTCTTCTTCTATCAGTCTGCTCAGATACAGATCATATAGTGTATCCCTGATCAATCTTATAATATTGAATGATGTTGTATTACTGATAACTTCATAGAAACTGTCACTGAGCATGTTCTTCATAGCTACATAATAATGATTTGTGTCCATGACAACAACCCGGCCTCCCTTATCTGCCGGTCTAACAACAGTAGTATTGTCATCTTGTAAACTCCTAAGACTTATTCTTTCTCTATGCGTGAGGTTATCTGCATAATGACGTTTCCTGTTTTGATTCTCATTATAATATTTATGTAGCTCGTCTTCTGTGAGACGTTGATAAGTTTCTACTATAGGATGGTTTATGGGAACATATTCACTAAGTTTCTTAAAGGTGAAATTCCTATCTGATTTATCTCCAGACTCACGTCCTTTGTAGAGTAACTTAAGCATAATATTTCTGCAAAATAGTTTTAAATCTACTATAGTTTTGGTGATTACACTATAACTTTTAGGTATAAAATTCATTCCCCTACTTAACAAATTAATGTCAGCATCAGTTAATTCTCTACTAGAAAGATTATAGACTAAAGTCTGCCCTATTTCTTCCACATCCTTTTTAAAGTTTGGTTCTGTGGAAACTCCTCTGAGTACTTCCTTTTCTGGCGTCCACAGCTCATGGAACGCATACGTCTGGGGCCTTTCTCCATCCATACAGGAAGGGGAAAAGAAACATTCATCACAGTTTCAGGACACACTGCTCCCTGATTACTTTGTGTTTTTTGTCTAACAACAGCATTTGTGTCTCTACTTTCACTAACTGGTTTATTTTTCACAATCTGGACTTTAGGGTATAGATTAACCTCCCCTTGCATACTCGGATGCATGATATGTATAACATCATTGGAGTCATTGGAATTCATAGATCCCATATCTTCATTAATAACATCATGCATAATAACCGTATCACAGATTTCTTTCCTGATATTAGTTGTCAGTAAAGGAGCCTGCTCAACATTAGTAATAGTATCTGTATGTACAGAACTAGTAATAGAATCATCTATAACATTCATGTTCCTAGAAGTCTGTTTGCATATTTGGCCCTTGTTAGAGTCTAATACAATATCACAATTACTGTCAGTTGTCATACAAAAAACATTTGCATTACTAATGGCATTATTCTCAGCATTAAATGTTCTATTTCTCCTGTAGTCATAACTCTTATTATTGTTTATATAAACAGAGTTGATACCATTAACATTGCTAGAGTTATTAGAAACTCCTTCAAGGTTACTAGTCATATGTTCATTACTGTTAGAATTGTATCTGGGCCACATGAACACGTGGCCCAATTTAAAGTCATTTAAATCTCTAATAATTTTATGCTTCTTTTGTTGTATCAGCTTCCTCTCTAATGCTGATACACTGTCCAACAAACTTTCAAAAAGTGGTAAAACAATACCTTCAGGAAATTCTTTGAAGATGGTGGATTGTTTGTTCTTAATGTCCAAAGTAAGAGAATTCTCTTCTGGTTCAAAAAAGCTGATTAGCAATTCCAGATACCTCCGACTCGCTTCCAGGTTCAACTTTTGCCATGACAACAATTCAGGGTAATCACGACCCTGACTTGGCATATTAAAAATGCGTAGTCCTCGTGGAACAATGTTTTTATCTAGACAGAAGCGTAGGTGCATCTGTTGCACTTGGAGCCTTTTTAATTTACAAAAGCTCCATTCTATTTCGTCTAGGAGTAGATGTAATCTCTCCATATTATTTGTCCCCGGAGTGATGTCATCTCTAGGCGCTAGAGTGTCAAGCTGCCAAGCCGCAACTGTAGTACCATTCAGGTACTGTTTGAACCTTCTAAAGAGAGACTCGTTCCCCTGGTGTTCACCTCGTGGAACATAGTCTAATTCTATGCTGGGCATTCTAAACATAGAATGTATAGTGAATAATCACGTAATGAAAAGCAGAAAACAAGCACAAAGCACAAGAAAAAGCTTGTTGAATTACGATCTGCTTGATATGTAGTATAAGCTGTTTAAGTTGAAACCTTCTTGGTACGTGGTATAACAAACACAGTGGGCAAGAAAAAATGTGAAAACACAGTCTGCTCCAATATGAAGACAAGCGCAAAGCACAGTAAGAGGCTTGTTAGATTATGATCTGCTTAGTATGTAGTATAAGCTATTAAATTGCAATCTGCTTGGTATATAATATAGCAAAGGCTGTGAGGCGAAAAGAAACATAAAAACACAGTCTGCTCCTTTAGGGTGGCTATGAAGGTAATAAATAAATAACTATGAAGCACACAGTCACCTCAAGGTAAACGCTCCTTCTCCAAAACAGTTAAAAATGTATATCCAAAACAAAGGGTAAGGAGAGAAGCAGAGTGTCAAAGTCCATAAAGATACAAATTATGAATGTCCAACCAGGAAGATATTCCACAAAGGCATGAATGTTGGTGGTACACACAAAAAGACTTTAATGCATCAGACAAGCGCTTTCACTAAATGTAGCTTCATCAGGTCCATTGAATAATGCATGAAAAACAGTTACTTATTATATACGGGCTTCAATGATAGTAATTCAATTAAAAAGCAATTAAAACATAATAGGTAAATTCTCAATGTATATTTAAAGGAGAAGCACACTATTATGAATACAGTGAAATCCTAACAAACAATAACACTTCCTATCCATCTAGACCAATAACATCACATATTAATATAATAAGAGATATAATTTAATAAATACAAGTCAATACTAAACGAATACTCAAGAACACATATCTATTATAAACCTGATAAATATAAAAAATATATATGTAAAAAATATATGTGAAAAAAATATATATGAAAAATATATATAAAAAAAAAATATATATATATATATATATATATATATATATATATATATATTAAAAACTCATCACATATATGAATGCAATGTAAATGTGAACAAGTATATGTCTCTTGTCATTCTTAATGTATATAAATGTATATTGAAATATGACAAGAAATTTAAAAACATAGATAAAATGGTTAATATTAAGATTTCCTATATGAGAGTGAATCATATATATGTACCTTACTTAATATTCCTACGCTTCCTCAGCCTTGGTTTAATAGAGGCTCGTTCGTTGAGGCCTAACCCACTATCTGCTCTTGGGCGTATAATCCAATCACTCTCTTTACTCTCAGTGTGGCTTCTAATGTCGCCACCTCTTATATTAGTAGGTATGATCTCCAACACTCTAAAAAGAAAGGTATGTGATTGGTCATTATTCATTACATGTTTAGCTAATGCATTGTTGGATGATTCTCTTCTGATATTATATATGTGTTCTCTTATTCGGTCTCTCAACTTACGATTTGTTTTACCTACATAGAAGCTAGTACAAACTTGACATACAGCAAGGTAGACTACATTGCATGTCATGCAGTTTGCTTCAACAGTGGTCCTAAAAGTTTTTCCAGTATCAGGATTATTCAATGGATCTGATGAAGCTACATTTAGTGAAAGCGCTTGTCTGATGCATTAAAGTGTTTTTGTGTGTACCACCAACGTTCGTGCCTTTGTGGAATATCTTCCTGGTTGAACATTCGTAATTTGTATCTTTATGGACTTTGACACTCTGCTTCGCTCCTTACCCTTTGTTTTGGATATACATTTTTAACTGTTTTGGTGAAGGAGCGTTTACCTTGAGGTGACTGTGTGCTTCATAGTTATTTATTTATTACCTTCATAGCCACCCTAAAGGAGCAGACTGTGTTTTTACGTTTCATTTCGCCTCACAGCATTTGCTATATTATATACCAAGCAGATTGCAATTTAATAGCTTATACTACATACTAAGCAGATCGTAATCTAACAAGCCTCTTACTGTGCTTTGCGCTTGTCTTCATATTGGAGCAGACTGTGTTTTCACGTTTTTTCTTGCCCACTGTGTTTGTAATACCACGTACCAAGAAGGTTTCAACTTAAACAGCCTATACTACATATCAAGCAGATCGTAATTCAACAAGCTTTTTCTTGTGCTTTGTGCTTGTTTTCTGCTTTTCGTTACGTGATTATTCACTATACATTCTATGTTTAGAATGCCAAGCATAGAATTAGACTACGTTCCACGAGGTGAACACCAGGGGAACGAGTCTCTCTTTAGGAGGTTCAAACAGTACCTGGATGGTACTACAGTTGCGGCTTGGCAGCTTGACACTCTAGTGCCTAGAGATGACATCACTCCGGGGTCAAATAATATGGAGAGATTACATCTACTCCTAGACGAAATGGAACGGAGCTTTTGTAAATTAAAAAGGCTCCAAGTGCAACGGATGCACCTATGCTTCTGTCTAGATAAAAACATTGTTCCACGAGGACTACGCATTTTTAATATGCCAAGTCAGGGTCGTGATTACCCTGAATTGTTGTTAGCATGGCAAAAGTTGAACCTGGAAGCGAGTTGGAGGTATCTGGAATTGCTAATCAGCTTTTTTGAACCAGAAGAGAATTCTCTTACTTTGGACATTAAGAACAAACAATCCACCATCTTCAAAGAATTTCCTGAAGGTATTGTTTTACCACTTTTTGAAAGTTTGTTGGACAGTGTATCAGCATTAGAGAGGAAGCTGATACAACAAAAGAAGCATAAAATTATTAGAGATTTAAATGACTTTAAATTGGGCCACGTGTTCATGTGGCCCAGATACAATTCCAACAGTAATGAACATATGACTAGTAACCTTGAAGGAGTTTCTAATAGCTTTAGCAATGTTAATGGTATCAACTCTGTTTATATAAACAATAATAAGAGTTATGACTACAGGAGAAATAGAACATTTATTGCTGAGAATAATGCCATTAGTAATGCAAAAGTTTTTTGTATGACAACTGACAGTAATTGTGATATTGTATTAGACTCTAACAAGGGCCAAATATGCAAACAGACTTCTAGGAACATGAATGTTATAGATGATTCTATTAATAGTTCTGTACATACAGATACTATTACTAATGTTGAGCAGGCTCCTTTACTGACAACTAATATCAGGAAAGAAATTTGTGATACGGTTATTATGCATGATGTTATTAATGAAGATATGGGAAAAACTTCTCAAAAGCCGATTTCACACTTCTAAAAACTAGTGTGGTCTCCTTTAAGGCCCCTGAGCCAGTGGTAAACATTACTCAAACCGCTGAATCACTTACAAATGCCTTCTACCAGCACCTACAGGACTGCATGGATCAGGCAATCCCAAACAAAACTAAGACTCTCTGTACCAAAGGCAAGCGTCCAGTCTGGTGGACCCCAGCCATAAACAAGCTCTACAACAAAAGGAGGAAGCTACTACAAGATAGAGCAAAATCCTTGAAAGGTAAGGCACCTTTGATCATTATAAGTAAAAACTAAGAGCTCTCATAAAATCATCCAAGGCAAATTTTGAGAGAAAAATCGCCAAGGACTCTAAAGAGAATCATAAGGCCTTCTTTAGCTATGTTAGAAACCTAGGAGGAAACTCCCAGATATGCTCAGAATTAGTTCAAAATGATGTGAAAATTACTGAACCTACACACATTGCCAACATACTGGCTGACAGGTTCAGTGCAAACTTCTCCCCCCCCAAAAGGAGAGATATCTATTCCAGAGGATTGTAGCCCCAAACATCTCCAACGCCCAGGTGAGAACTGCCTCACTAAGGCAAAACACAGCATCCATGGGACCGGATGGTGTCCCCGGCTGTGTGCTTCATGAACTCAATGAGGAATTAAACCCACAGTTAGGACAGCTGTTTAATCTTAGCCTCACCTCAGGATACGTACCCAAGGAGTGGCGCACGGCGACTGTGGTCCCACTTCATAAGGGCGGTGCCTCCACAGACCCTGGAAATTACCGCCCCATTAGCTTGACAAGCCTTATCCGCAAAGCCATGGAGAGGATCATAATGGAACTCATAAATAAAGACATAGGGAACTTGCAGACTTTGGATCCAACTCAGTTTGGCTTTGTCAAAGGCAGATCCTGCCTCTTAAACTTGGTTGACTTTTCGAGACAGTCACCAAGGCCATTGATGAGGGAAAGGCAGTCCATACAGCCTACCTCGACCTGGCAAAGGCCTTCACACAATACCCCACTCAGGTATCATCGAAAAACTCATCAGCTTGAATGTAAACCCATACATCACAAGATGGGTTGCAAACTGGCTAAGTGACAGAACCCACAGGGTCAGAGTTGCTGGAGCCATGTCAGACTCAAAGCCTGTCACAAGTGGTGTCCCACAGGGCTCAGTCCTGGGTCCACTCTTGTTCGGCATCTACTTTTCTGAAGTACAAGCAAACACAGGAGGGTTATGGCTGACAAAGTTTGCAGATGACTGCAAACTGGGCGCCATAGTCGAAAACACATCTGACACAGATATCCTCCAGAAGGGCCTCACAGAAATGGATAACTGGTGCCAGAGCCATGGCCTGAAGTTAAACGCCAAAAATGCATAGTCATACCCTTTGGGAAAAACAAGGCTACCCCTAGCTACCATATAGGTGGCAATCCACTGAGCACAGAAAAGTCATCAGAGATCTGGGGACCCAGGTTGACAGTAGCCTTCGCTTGACACTCATGTTGCTAAAGTAGTTAGGAAAACCTTCTATATCACCCACCTGATCATGAAGGGATTCACATCTAGATCAAGGGAGGTCATCGTCCCCTGTACTCATCACTTATTAGACCTATGATTGAGTACAATGCCCGCTCGGAATGTATCTGACCAGACACCTGCTGCAGCTTGAAAGGCCCCAAAAGTTCCTCACCAAAAGGATAAAGGGTCTCAAAAATATGTCTTATGCTGCCCGACTGAAAGAACTCCAGCTCTATTCAGTCTCATACCGCTTGCTCAGAGGTGACCTGTGCCTGACATATAAGGCCATGTCAAACCCAGATTTGATGAATATGCTTCACCTCAAAAATCTAGATCCTCAGAACCACAAGGGCGGGAGACTTAAACCTTGACACGGTTATAAATAGAACGTGCTGGAGGGACAGATTCATCACCCAGAGACTCCCTATGCTGTGGAACAAAATCCCGGTACATGTGAGGCAGAGCACCTCTCTGGTCTTGTTCAAGAGGAATCTTGACCAATGGGTGGGAGATTGCAGATATACCCCAGGGATTACTTCAGCGTCACTGCTTGACAGAGGCACAGCAAAATGATAGGCATAGTTTTTATTCAAACTAAAGGGGTGGCGAAAGCCACATAACTATGGGCTAGGCTTATAAATGCCCTTGGGCAGATAGCCTAGTATGAACCTATGAACCTATGAACCTATGAATCTATGAATTCCAATGACTCCAATGATGTTATACATATCATGCATCCGAGTATGCAAGGGGAGGTTAATCTATACCCTAAAGTCCAGATTGTGAAAAATAAACCAGTTAGTGAAAGTAGAGACACAAATGCTGTTGTTAGACAGAAAACACAAAGTAATCAGGGAGCAGTGTGTCCTGAAACTGTGATGAATGTTTCTTTTCCCCTTCCTGTACGGATGGAGAAAGGCCCCAGACGTATGCGTTCCATGAGCTGTGGACGCCAGAAAAGGAAGTACTCAGAGGAGTTTCCACAGAACCAAAATTTAAAAAGGATGTGGAAGAAATAGGGCAGACTTTAGTCTATAATCTTTCTAGTAGAGAGTTAACTGATGCTGACATTAATTTGTTAAGTAGGGGAATGAATTTTATACCTAAAAGTTATAGTGTAATCACTGAAACTATAGTAGATTTAAAACTATTTTGCAGAAATATTATGCTTAAGTTACTCTACAAAGGATGTGAGTCTGGAGATAAATCAGATAGGAATTTCACCTTTAAGAAACTTAGTGAATATGTTCCCATAAACCATCCTATAGTAGAAACTTATCAACGTCTCACAGAA
This sequence comes from Protopterus annectens, assembly GCF_019279795.1. Classification (NCBI taxonomy): domain Eukaryota; kingdom Metazoa; phylum Chordata; order Ceratodontiformes; family Protopteridae; genus Protopterus; species Protopterus annectens. Next base: position 156,474,723 of record NC_056734.1, read on the forward strand.
GACGAGCTACATAAATATTATAATGAGAATCAAAACAGGAAACGTCACTATGCAGATAACCTCACACATAGAGAAAGAATAAGTCTTAGGAGTTTACAAGATGACAATACTATTGTTGTTAGACCGGCAGATAAGGGAGGCCGGGTTGTTGTCATGGACACAAATCATTATTATGTAGCTATGAAGAACATGCTCAGTGACAGTTTCTATGAAGTTATCAGTAATACAACATCATTCAATATTATAAGATTGATCAGGGATACACTATATGATCTGTATCTGAGCAGACTGATAGAAGAAGACCTTTATGGGTATCTCGCCATAAAGGAACCCTTTATTCCCATTATGCATGGGCTTCCAAAGATTCAGGATGTCCATGACCCATGCACCCATAGTTTCTGGTCATGGTGGGTCACCGAACATCTTTCTGTATACATAGAAAAGAATTTAAGACCCATTTTGAATGAAAACACATATGTCCTAAGGGATTTGAAGCAATTTCTTTTGGATTTCTATGAATGTGTTGGACATTGTGAAGGGTCAGATGATTGTATTTTTGTTACATTAGATATTCAATCTCTGATCACGGTTATACCGAATGACCTTGGTTTAACATACATTTCTGAATATTTGAAAGCACATAACAATTACACTATAGTAAAAATAGATTTATTAGTACACTTTTTGGAACTGGTACTAGAGAATAACATCTTTATTTTTGATGACGTAATGTATAGGCAAGTTGATGGTGTTGCAATGGGCACACCATGCGCCAACAGTTACGCTAATATGTTCCTGGCCCAATGGGAGGAAAGTGTTTTGTTCAAAATAGAACCCTTTTCGCAACATGTTTTATTTTTTCGACGTTTTGTCGATGATGTTTTTATTTTATGGAAAGTGACTATAGAGCAATTGAATTCATTCCTAGGAGTTATGAATGGCTTAACCAGTTATCTTAGATTTACGTTAAACTACTCAGTGAATAAGATCGAATTCTTGGACTTATGCATTGAAAGATTACCGAATGTTTTAGTTAACACAGGTATCTTTAGGAAGTCATGTTACAGCAACTCTCTATTAATGAGATCGAGTATGCATCCTTCTTTTGTTTTTAAAAACATCATTAAAGGCCAGGCCGTAAGGGCCTCTAGGCTGAATCCAACTGAGGAAGGTTTTGATACTGAACTTAATGACTTGAAGGGCAGATTAGTATGTAGGGGATATAATATTGATGAAGTAAATAATAATTTAGAAAATATACATATTTTAAGACACACTATTGCAACACCATATTTTGGACCCAAAGGGGATATAGATACCCATGTCAAGGATACTAAGGCTACACCTGTGGTGAAATTTACTACAACATTTACATCTGATCAACACAGGTTAAGAGACATCATCAGTAGGTTTTGGACCATCTTCCAGATTGATGATGATATTAGAAATATTGTTGGTGACACCCCAAAATTTCAATATAAAAACAAGAAAAATTTGAAGAGATGTTATGTTACCCGAAAGAGACAAGAAGTGATGAAGTTGCAGGACATACTATGCCTTGTGGTCAATGCAATTTTTGTTCGTATATTGATACCAATCCACTCTTTACACATCCTGATACTGGAAAAACTTTTAGGACCACTGTTGAAGCAAACTGCATGACATGCAATGTAGTCTACCTTGCTGTATGTCAAGTTTGTACTAGCTTCTATGTAGGTAAAACGAATCGTAAGTTGAGAGACCGAATAAGAGAACACATATATAATATCAGAAGAGAATCATCCAACAATGCATTAGCTAAACATGTAATGAATAATGACCAATCACATACCTTTCTTTTTAGAGTGCTGGAGATCATACCTACTAATATAAGAGGTGGCGACATTAGAAGCCACACTGAGAGTAAAGAGAGTGATTGGATTATACGCCTAAGAGCAGATAGTGGGTTAGGCCTCAACGAACGAGCCTCTATTAAACCAAGGCTGAGGAAGCGTAGGAATATTAAGTAAGGTACATATATATGATTCACTCTCATATAGGAAATCTTAATATTAACCATTTTATCTATGTTTTTAAATTTCTTGTCATATTTCAATATACATTTATATACATTAAGAATGACAAGAGACATATACTTGTTCACATTTACATTGCATTCATATATGTGATGAGTTTTTAATATATATATATATATTTTTATATATATTTTTCATATATATTTTTTTCATATATATTTTTTACATATATTTTTTTTATATTTATCAGGTTTATAATAGATATGTGTTCTTGAGTATTCGTTTAGTATTGACTTGTATTTATTAAATTATATCTCTTATTATATTAATATGTGATGTTATTGGTCTAGATGGATAGGAAGTGTTATTGTTTGTTAGGATTTCACTGTATTCATAATAGTGTGTTTCTCCTTTAAATATACATTGAGAATTTACCTATTATGTTTTAATTGCTTTTTAATTGAATTACTATCATTGAAGCCTGTATATAATAAGTAACTGTTTTTCATGCATTATTCAATGGACCTGATGAAGCTACATTTAGTGAAAGCGCTTGTCTGATGCATTAAAGTCTTTCTATGTACTACCAACGTTCGTGCCTTTTGTGGAATATCTTCTTGTTTGGACATTCTTGATTTGTATTTTCATGGACTTTGACACTCTGCTTCACTCCTTACCCTTGGTTTTGGATATATATTATAGGTATATGTAAGCTGATCTACCTCATTGTAGATTGCCATAAATAGATCAGTCTTATTACCAAACTCATTCATACACATGCACATGCACACACACATATATCTATATATATCTATATCTATATCTATATATACATATATCTATCTATCTACATATATATATATATATATATATATGTGTGTGTGTGTGTGTGTGTATATATATATATATATATATATATATATATATATATATATATATATATAGTTTAATGTCAGATGGTTGAGCAATATTTCATCTCGTCAGGACTCATTGATGACATAACACTAATTCCTGATTCATCGACAGTGAGGAGTGATGAGAGTTGGCTATGTCCTTCTTTTAGGACCAGTATTGCAGCCCATTATTCTAGAGACTTATAATTATGCAGGATTGTGATCAACAGGCTGTAACTCAATAATTTGCAAGATTGTGAAAAATAATTGAATCATATGTGTGTGTGTGTGTGTGTGTGTGTGTGTGTGTGTGTGTGTGTGTGTGTGTGTGTGTGTGTGTGTGTGTGTGTGTGTGTACAGAGAGGGTGATACACACACACACACACACACACACACACACACACACACACACACACACACACACACACACACACACACACACACACACACTCACTCACTCATACTCGCACACACACAGATATATATTGTAGCAAAGGGCAGTGTGTAGCAGTTTTCTGAATGAAAACACATGCTTCTGTGCAGCAAGTCATAGGGTAATGCAACATTAAATTCAGTTTATTTTCATTAATAGTCCTGAATATTTTCACATACAGAATATGTAGTAAAAGAAGATTTTTTCAAGAAACAGTCCTTTTCAACATTCTTCTTGGACTCTTTTGCACAGAGGTTTTATTGTAAACTAAGACTTACTAACATCAGTTCTTTTCACTTAGAGTTACCGCTTAGGTTCTTATTTGCAATTTAAATACTTCCACCAAAGTATGTCAGGGATGCCTACCACCCTTCATCCTTCACAGGTGTGTAACCTTTGAATACTTACCTACTGAATCTTCGCTAAGGCTAAAGGCCAAGAATCTGACTCTTAGTAGGAATAGTGACCCAAGTTAGCTTGACAAGAAGCTGATTCCCATTAGCTTTTTACACTTTCCTTCTTTCTCCATACTTCCTATTAAAGCAAATGGAGAACAGTTCAGTCACACCCCTGAATAACGGTGGACTGAATAATGGGGTTGGGAGGGTGGCATAATAGTTAAGGTGTTTGCCTTACAAACACAAGGTGCAGGGTTTGAGTCTCACAAGGGAAAATTGGCTAAGCTTAAAATGGCTCGAAAGGGCAGTTAGCTTAGTACTAACCTATGAACCTATGACCTTCCACAGAAGTCTGACAAGCCTTATAGCCAAAGCCATAGAAAGACTTATGATGGAACTAAGCGAGAAGGACACAGGAAACCTCCAAACACTGCACCCATCTCAGTTTGGATTCCTCAAGGGCAGCTCATGCTTACTCAACTTAATGGAATTTTTTGAAAAGGTCACCAAAGTAATGGATTGCATTAAAATGATACAAACCAAATATCTCAGCCTGGCCAAATTTTTTGATACTTTCCCCCTATTCAGGCATAGCAGGAAAGCTAAATAAATTGGGAATAAACCCCTATGTCACCCACTGGATTACCAACTGGCTCACAGATAGGATGCAGGAAATTAAAATGGAGGAAGTTACCTCCACAAAGAGACCAGTCACCAGTGGAGTCCATCAAGTCTCTGTGCTGGGACCTCTCCTGTGTGGCATCTAATTCTCTAAAGCAAAAGCCAATATCAAAAGGCTCTAGCTGACTAAGTTTGCAGATGACTGCAAGCTAGGAACATTTATCGAATCCCTAAATGACTTAACCATTTTGCAGGAAGGTTTGTTCCAAGGAAATTACTGGGGCTAATATCATGGACTGAAATTAATTGCTAAAAAATGCATTAATATATAATTTGGGAAGTCACCTACCCTGGGGAACTACCACAATATACCTCTAAGAGTTGACTCAGATTTTTGGGATTTGGGAAGGATTTGTGAACTGTGGACAGTGACCTAACTTTCAACCAACGTGTGTCCATTGTCATAAGAATGTCTTTCTATATGTCACAGTTTGCAAACAAAATGATTGTGTTTAGATCTAGGGATGCCATTGTCCCCCTTTACTCAGCCTTCATTAGACCACTCATTTAATGTAATGTTCCCTTTACATGTATCTGTCCAGACCCATGCAGCAAATTAAACACCCACAAAGATACCTTACAAAAAGGATACAACTTCTAAACAATATGTCCTAAATGGATTGACTCAAAATTCTGTCACTATACTCAGCATACTACAGACTAATAAGAGGTGACCTGTGTGTGGCACAGAAGTCATTCTCTGACCCAGTACTAATGGATTTACTATAAATCAGCAAGTCCAGTGATATCAGATATACTTGGTCTATGAATCTAAATCTCTTCTGCATTATCAAGAGATTGATTTGGAGGGACGGGTATACCTTGCAGAGGATGTTGCTACTAGACCCCATCCATGTAAAACAAAGCTCATCCCTGTCCATATTCAAATGCAACTTAAATCTGTGGATGGGAAACAGACAATTTATCCCAGGACTGTCCCTAGTACTACTAATGGACAGAGACAGCTCTTAAATCCTTTATCCCATGCATGCGTCCTCTCGCTAGGATTAATAAATAATTATCAACCATGGGATGGGTAAAGCCAGTTTAGTACCAACTGGTATAGGTTAATTCAAGCAAAAAGGGAAACTGGGTAGGGTGAAAATGGCCTGGAAGGACAGCTAGCCTAGTACTTACTTATGAACCTATGAACCTATAAAACTATCTCTATTTGTACAACTGCAGCCAAATGTGTTTTTCACAGGTTCTCCAGGCACAATGACACACAATGAGAAAAAAGAAAAGAAAGAAGCACACACACGCACACACACACACACACACACACACACACACACACACACACACACACACACACACACATAAGCATATCCATATATTTTTGATGTATGAATAAAGCATATGTGTCTATAAGTATCTAAATGCCATGACTGCATACAATTTGTATTGCTGTAACCGCACATTAAATGGCAGTTGGAAACACAGTTAAGTACTTGAATTAAATAATAATATTTATTGTTTCTGTATTTCCAGACCTTTGTTGCTTAATTCCTGTATCCACTGGACCAAAGACAAACCTCTGTTAGTGTTCTGTGGTCAGAGTTAAAAAAGCTGAAATAAAGAAAATACCAAGCAGTGTTGACTATTGTGTCAGCAGTGAAAACAGAGATAAAACACATGAAAGCAGCATATTTAATCTCAGCTGGATTACTTTGGATAAATAAACCAAAAAGACAAAGGCTTGGCAATAAATGATTTAAATAAAAGTCAAGCTGACCAAGAAAAATAAATGATGCATTCACAAGTTTCAGAAGAACTTTAGTGACTTCCAGAAAATGTCATGCAGAGGTTATGAACCAAGTGATATAGATGAATAAGATGTAATTGAAGCTGTTGGCATTCCCCCCACTGATTAATGATTGTTGTGTTGGTTAGTTAACGTAAATTTTGCCTTTAGGTTCTTCATGTTTGGTGTGTTTTAGTGAATGCTGAAATGGCACTTTATGACTAAGCAGAAGAACTAGAAGGTTCTAGCAATATCTTTAACAGTACTCATGAAATGTGGTTTGAACTATATAATAAAGCATGACCACAGACATGGAACACCTGTATACAGATAGTCTATTCCAGTGCATAAATAATGGAATAAAAGTATCAAAGTTAGGTTTCTCAAACCGTTTTTATGTCAAACTGTTAATCCCAGAATATTTTGCTTGACACACACTTTGTCGAATACGCAGGGCTGTTATTGGAGTGAGATTGTCATTCATTATTGATCATGGACTTCTCCCTTTTCTCCCTGTTGTGTGATATTGGATCTTGGATTTGGTATATATAAGTAGCAAGTTGTAAATGGCACCACATGCCTCTATCAAATTATGTAGACCCTGTGCAAAGGTAAGTCTTATAAGATGGCTGAAAGCCAGCCATGGATAGGTAGTGAGTCCCACAGAAGACCCTAATATGAAAAAAGACTACTTGAAATCTCTGGCCACAGTCATGTCAGCCAAACTGAGTAGTTGAGCTGGCTGATAGGGTGACAACAGCTCCTTCATTTTGTCAGACTCTATGTCAGAAAGGTCGCATATGTAAGTCCCAAACCCATACCTATGAGGAGACAAACTGCAGTTCTACCTCTACTGAGGACAGGAAGCATTAGTGACTAGAAATTCTAGGTAAAGGCTAGTCCACTATTTTGGCAAAATGGCTCATTGAAAACATCAGTGCTTTATTACTTCAGGGTCAGGGGTTTGTACCTGACTAATGGTCACTGCGCATCTGAAGTTTACATTTTCTACTAATGTCCGTTTGGGTTTTGTCTGGATTCTGCTGTTTCTTTCCTCTTTCCCAAAAACATTCATAATAAAAGATTGCATTAAACTTTTTATATGTACTATATGTACATTCACTCTTGTTGCTAGAGTGATGAGTGACAATGATACATGGCTTTATCCCCACTTAACTGCTTAAAACTGATTAAATGAATAAACATAAGGAAGCCAAAGGATAAAATACTATTGCAAGGCCCTATACTGCACTGCTGTACTTCAATCAGGCAATGTTTCTGAGAAGAAGCATATAAAGTTAATGAATGTTGCCAGCTGGTCCTTAAGTGGCAGTTCGTCTCCAGGCATCTTGCCCAGACTGCATGCCTAAGGCACAATTTCATGCCTCTTTCTACAATATGTTGCAAAATGGGAAACACTAGGACCTGTTACAATCCTTAAGACTGTATAGCTATTTATAGTCTTTACCTTGGAAGAGCTGAGCATTAAGTCACTGTCATCCAATTAATAATGCCATCCAAGTATTCCATTAAGAAATTAATAGTTGATATATGTTCTTGAATGAAGGACAATATCTTGAAATAAAACCAACAAGACTAAAAACAAGGGCAAAACCAGCAACATGAAAAACAGCAAAAATCCAAAGAAATAAAAATGAAATGCTACTTGTGCATGAAAGCGTTTGTCGTTTGGTTTGCTTAACAAAGTGCATCTACCTTTGGATTTCAACATTTTGTTTTTCCTTCCTTGGATTTTTGTTTTTAAATATAACAAGAAATGAAATATTTGGGAAATGAATCATTTAAATATTTTTTTATTATGAAAGTGAAGAAGATTACAGCATTGCACAAAAAGGATTCTGTGGTAAGTCAGGGTTAACAGAGTGCGTGAAGGAGCAATAATTTGTTTATAGTTGATAATAGATGAATAGATGTTGAATGCTCTGTAAATCAGCAATGTGTGTGTGTGTGTGTGTGTGTGTGTGTGTGTGTGTGTGTGTGTGTGTGTGTGTGTGTATGCATACATGTGTATGGGAGGCACCTTTTGTTCAAAAGTACAAATTGTCTATCCGAAATCAATGAATGCAAGTACCAAAAATATTGATCCACAAAGGATTTGGATCAAAAAACAAATAAAGCACATTTCATATAGGAGTGAGTTTGTGCTTGGCTGTTGTAAATAAGCAGATTTTTTTTTTACATGGGGGTAAACTGCCACTGTACCCCCTGTTAATTATATATATCAAATTCAAGATCCCACTACAGTGGGTAAAGGACATATTCCCTGATCCCACTTTTTGACATATAAAGTATAGCTGCACTCTGTGTCATAATTACATTTCAATAACTTATTTGTACCTTTCATAAAATGAAGAGGAGTGTTTTTAATATATGTCTTTATTACTTATTTAGTACAATCGAGCAAAGGTCATCCATAGTCCTATCTGGGTGATACAGTCAGCATCAAATGTATAATAAACATCAATGGTTTACCTTTTGATTAGTTTCATCAACATAAGCACTCAATCTGTGATAGCAGTGCCTATGTATGGTAACCGGTCTCAGCATGATAAACTATGAGAACAGTTCATAAACAGAGTAAACTGTATCCTGAAATTTGTATTTTATCCACAACTAAGTACTTTTAATGGTGTCCATGGCTGGACTAAGTACTTTTAATGGTGTCCATGGCTGGACTAAGTACTTTTAATGGTGTCCATGGCTGGACTAGGTTTCTTTTACTTATTTTCTAAATCACTAACAATGCTGGTGATTTCTTTCCCTATTATTGTGATTTGCTACCCCCCCATGCATATTGCATTGGACAGAAGCATTACTAATCAGAAAATATACTAACCTCCCCACGTTTGTGGCACAGAGGTATGGGCTCTAATTATGATCAAGATGACCCAAGTTTGATTAGTAGCTTGGACACTGGATGAGTTAGCAAGGGGTGGGAATGGGTGTCTTTTTGCTTGTTCACCCAGTCTAAGAAAAAATGGGGTTTCTGAGAGTGATCTGACATGTCCACAGTGACAAAGACAGTATGTAGTTGCAGACTGACAAGAGAATTCAGCATAGATGGAGAGGATGGATCTATCTGATATTATATGTGGCAAAGTCAATGAAGTGAGTAGCTTTGCCTAGGTAAGACTTGCAAAAAAAGGTCTCCTGGCAAGCAGAGCAGCATATGTGATGCTCTCAGCTATTTCACTCTGAACCAATTCCCCATCCCAACCCACCAATAGAATGGTCATAACCTTTGAGGTTAGTACTTGGGATTCAAAGGAGCCAGCTGCGCTATAAGAGCAGACACAGAGAACAGCTGATGGACAACTTACAGGCACACACAAGGGACCAAAAAAAAAAAAAAAACCAAACAAACAAAGACAATATACCAACTGCATTAACACAGACGCAAATAGTTTTCATTTTTATATGTGCTATTTCCCAGCCTATTTAATTAGAAATGGGGACATGATTAAAATAACCAACCTGTCTTTGAGTTGCTGCTGTCATGAAAACAAGGTAATGTGTTATAGCAGCCACAGAGCTTTTCATATGCCCTTTAAGCAGTAAACTTTGTTTCATTACTTAAAGGAGTGTATGCATAATGAAAACAAGGTCACATGTAGTCTAAAATGTTTTAGCAACCACAAAGTTTTTCATATGCCCTTTAAACAGTAAAGTTTGTTTCATAACAAAGCAATGTATGCATAATGACTATACTGAGCTCAGCAGGATTAAATAATTTTCAAAGTGCACCAATGAAGGTGAATAGAGACATGCGTGAATGGGAATACCTTCGTTGAAGGTTGTGCATCAGAGCTGGCAACTTGGCATGTAAAAATCTACTGCCAATCATTAGCGGGCCGGAGTTCCGCTATGGTGACCCCTAACCGGGAAAAGCTGAAAGACGCAACAACCAATGAAGGTGAAGGGCTACAGGGCTTTTGCAAGCCAAACAGGCCATTTATTATGATGCATTTTTTTGTGGAAAGAGCACTGTCTAATTTGTTTGCCCAAAAGGCTGCTATTTAGCAGCCCTTTTATTAGAATAAAAACTATAATAAATTATTTCATTTTCCATAGTATGCACTATCATGATACAATCATATATACCTTTTTAGATGAATGTTTTTTTTTCTATCAGCAATTCTTTTACTGTACTTTATCTTGATATCCTGATAATTTTCCTGCTAAGGGTGGACCTTATCCTCACTATTTTAAACACCTTAATTTCACATATTGCACAGTGACAGGGATAACACATACAGTTATACAAAAGCAAATAAATAATTACATAGATTTTGCTTTTTCATGCATTATAAATATATAGTTTATTTTTTAGCAATTATTATTCAATTGATATTACTTGGATTGCTCAAGTCTAGCCTTCTCCAAAATTTCACTCCTCCTGAACATTATTCTACATGCATGGTTCCCTCAAATTTCGTATATTTCAATGTAATGCGCTCCTTCCTGTTGCTTAAGATCCCATCTCCAGTTCTTTTATCTCCTTTACAACATTCAATAATTCTGTTATGGTTGGTTTTACTTTTGATTTCCATTTTCTAGTAACTGTTTTTTTTGACAGACAACAGCATTAAATTTAATAGGGTCGCACTGCGTCTAGACAATTTAGTTTATATATCCCAGCTCACCAGTGGTGCAGTGGTAGCGTTGTTGCCTCACAGCAAGAGGTTCTCCCGTTCAATTCTTGGCTGGAGTGCGGGGAGTGCCTTCTGTGTGGAGTCTGCATGTCCTCCCCATGGTTGGGTGGGTGTTTGAAAGACATGCGTAAATAGGCATGCCTTTGTTGAAGGTTGAACGTCAAGCTGGCACATTGGCGTTCGTGAAAATCTACTGCCAATTATTAGCAGACCGGAGTTCCGCTGTGGCGACCCCTAACCGGGAAAAGCTGAAAGACAACAACAACATCCCAGCTCAAAAGAATCATTTTCTTAGTTAAAATATTTTGGTCCTGTGACTTTTCTGCTAAAGTATCCAATAAGGAATTTTTAAAAATCAACTAATTTGGTGCATTTCAAGAAACAAACAAAAAATGTTCCCAAGTACTCCTCCTTTCCATCCCATCACACCACCACCAACTGCTGTCTACCTATGGAAGAATTTTCTGAAGTCTACTTGGGGTGTAAAGTACCTATGCAAATGCTACCGTACAAAAATCCTTTACAGAGCTACTTTGCAGTGTAACATGCACCTGACTTCTAGAAATTTATTATACATTTTGCTAAGAGAAAATAACTTTTTTTACTTACCATATGCGTGAATGGGCATTCCTTTGTTGAAGGTTGTGCGTTAGGCCTGGCAAGCCAGCACGTAAAACTCTACTGCCAATCATTAGCGGACCGGAGTTCCGCTGTGGTGACCCCTAACCGGGAAAAGCCGAAAGACACAAACAAGGAAACATTTACGTTCCCTTCATTATCCTTCCAAACATGAGTGACACATTTGGAAATTATACTTTAGAGGCTCCCCAGCAGTTTGACACAGTCCACATACTTCCAATATTTTATTTTCATACTTCTTGTGAAGCACCTCCCAACCCCTTTGTTATCTATATATTTCAACCCCGAAGATTGCACAACAAAAACAGAAATCCCCAAGATGGAACTATCTCACTCTTTCCTGCAAAAAACACCTCAAAACTGCATATTTATGTTTGGCATTTAGAGTGTTGCAATCTAGTATACCAATCTTAAGCCTGGTGTTCTTAATCTACTGCCTGACCTTAACAGCTTTAAAACTCAATTGCAAAACTACCTTACTGAAGACAGTAAATTCAAATGTAAACATGATCCAGGCTAAGTGTCTGGTAGTGTAAGAAGATATCACCCTTCTCATTTACCACTGTAGAATTATCTATCTGCTTAGTCATATGCAACATACTGATGTATAGCATATTACTATAAACACAAACTACTCTCTGTGTTTATTATTGTACTTAAACTTTGATTCCCCCTTTTTAAAGCACCAGCTACATATTATAGTGTGTTCTCTATTGTACTTAGACTGAGTGTTTCCTTTTTAAAGCACTGATTGTGCATTATAATCTACTTTTATTATATTCATGTACAATCTCCTGTTATTATAACAATAACCCATTAATAGGTGTGGGTAATGCTGGATATACCCACAGTTGTTGCGGTTTGGTCATAAGGCCAAAACCAGAGTGACCAAACAAAGTCATCTGTGGGTAAATCCAGCATTACCCACAACCAGCCATGGGTTATTGCTATTATACAATGAAATTATTTAAGAAAAAAGTTACTTGCTTTTCTTAAATAATGTCTTTGTATATCCATGTTATGGTGTTCGTGCACCTTTTTCCAGTATCATTGGGCTTTTTTTGATATACTGTGCATGCTTATGGGACTTACATTCCCACGTTTATGCAGTACATCAGTGCTTTAGAAAAAAAGGAATGGGGTAAGGAAGATTTCCGTTGCTTCTTTCTTTCTTTCGTTATTTAAAAAAAGCTTAAATCTGGACAGTTCAGAGGTACAAGGGAGAAAGGGCAATACAAGGAAAATCAGGGACTTTTGTTTAGTCTTGCATAGCCTACCTGATTTTCCTTATATTTCAGCCCTGTCTCTCTCGTACCTCTAAATTCTCTAGATTTCAAATTTTGTACTTCTTGACCTGTTAGCTCAAGAAAATTGGAAAGCCATAGCATGTATTAATAGAGGAGAGTCTGGGCAACTGGACTTTTTTCTATTGGTATATGTGGGATTTTACAATGGGCATGTTGGTTGGGCTGACCAATCAACATGCATGTTTTTGAATGTTAATGGCCAGCCATTGTATAATATGTTAATTTATACATTTTGTCTTGCCTTCTTGGCCCAGATCATTGCTGGAAAGAGTCTTATACCTAGTCTACCTACTTGGCAAACTGACAGATAAGCTATTACACCAATCATTATCCGTCCTTAGAGGAAGGCTAATAGCAATTAAAGGCAAATGCTCTAATTTTAAATCTGAAGTAGCCTTCAAATAGTTCATTAGGGGACTATCTTAAATTACTAAATACAATAACTGGTTTGAATGTCTTTGCAGAATGAATGTTTGTCCTAGCAGGAGACCTGAATATTCTGCTGTCTTCAGATTACTTAAGTAAATTACTACCAAGAAAGTTTATCTTAGCGGGGAAATATACTTTGTTTCTGTTACATGAATTGAAGAAACTCATGCAGAGACTAAGGAGTATGATCAAAGACACTTTATTGCCAAGAACAGACCAAGCATAGACTAACCACTGGCTGATACAAACTCACAGGTCCAGTGATTTTATGTACAAATGTGTGGGTTTGTTGTATGGAATGATGCATACTGCTCAATATACCAGCTTATTCCAATTTAGCTTAATTATTCTTAATAATTTACTGGGACAACATGATATTTCAGTGTCCACATTCACTGTCCATAGATTAGACATCTTCTCTAGTACTGGAAGATACTAAGTCCTGCTTTTTCATAGGTTCAGAACCATTATCAAAGGACTGACTGGTGAGCAAGTCAGGCATAGAGGTGAATTATTAACTCTGTGATTTTCTCAGATCTCAGATAGGTTTTATGCTTACTAGGGCATGATTCTCATTATTCTACATAACAATCTTTTGTGCAGTGTCAGGGAACAATTCAGGAGTGGAAACGGAGTCATGCTCTTCATTTGGCTTACTAAAATACACACTGTCCCAAAATCTAGTACAGTGCAATGGCATATACTGCCCACCTGGTGAATGTCAGGAAGAAACCCAATCACAAGTCTACTTGGGGACCAGCAAATATAGCTCAAAGGGAAACTTTATCCAGGGGCAATATATGATTACCAGGCAAATCACTTAATTGAGATCCGCTTGTAGAAGTTAAAATAATGAAGTACCTTTTGTCAAAATGATTTTCACAGGTTTGTTTCCTCTTGACTCATGATTTTTTTCCAATAGAGAAAATATCCAAGTAGGCACAAAATGAGCACTTTCACTCAGATTACATGGCCTTATTCAGATGTACAGATTTTTTTTCTGAATAGTACATTTTCTAGGCTCTTTATATGTTATTTTATCAAAGGGGTGTCACAAAAGTAAGATATGACATGCCTGCTGATTATTGGTTTCTAGGGTAGAGTAATAGTAGATTGTAGTTGGTGTAGTAAAAACATATTAAATTGCATGGGAATTGCGACTTAACTAGAGGGAGGGGGAGAGCGCTGCTCAACCAGGTCAGTCTGTAAACTAAGTCTGCATTATTCACGCTTGCATTTGAAAATGTTGAGTATATTTTGTTTTATTCCTTGCCACAAAACAAACCAAAGTAAGTAAGTAAATAAATAAATAAATAGATTTTTCAGTTTTTTAGCTAAACATTGGTGTAGACATATTTCTGCGATTACGAGTTTCATAAAAGAAAAGTTTACAGCTCAGTTTTTATCCTTAGTATCAACATACTTTCTAGACCTATGCTGAATTGCATAGCAGAGGCCTGGATTAAACTCTAGTACAAGGACTCTCTTCATCTTGAAATACAGTGTGCATTGTCATTGTTGATCTAGGCCACAGATGGCCAGTAAGAAATTGTTAATTCATCTTCTTGAACTTGATATAAATCAGGACCTGGTTTATCTTTGACAATTCCTAGAATCCACTTGTGACCACCCAGTGCTACGTAGGAGATCCACTGAAACGTCTTTGTTGAGTAATACATTCCATGCATGCTTATCTTGTGCAAACTTTTGCAAGTATTTTTAAATAATTAAAACTGCCAAAAATCATGAAACCCAGTTAGAATTCCAAAGCAACAAACCGTTATTTATCAGACAAGCGATCCTCAGTAACACAAAATCAGAAATATTTTACAATGTTAAACATATCAGGTTTTATACACTTAGAAGAAGGTGTGAAAATATGTGTTGTTTAATTTTAAACCAGCCTATTCCAGCAAACAATATAAACAGAGTTGTAAAACTGCATTTAAGAACAGCTAGTAACCACCTCCACACACTACGACTGATTAGATAAAACTAAATCCTAGTTAAGGAAAGCACTACCTATCTATCTGCAACCCACATTCCAAAATCAGGTATTTAGAAAAGCATAGCATACATATAAAGAGACTGACTTTTAAATAAAATATCTTTTGGCTAACTAATGCAATAAAGCCTTCATCAGGTCTGTAACAAAAACTAAAGTCATATACACAGGTAGATAAGTAAAAAGAGGTAACTACATAGATGCAAGAAAAAGCACACATAGCTAGCTAACTATAAACATTATCTAATTAGAACACTATAAATATAGATATATATCTGTGTAATAATATCTAATAAACATCCATCCATATGTATTAGCCTGCATAAAAACTAAGTTTTTTAACTAACTTAGTTTTCACCTTTGTTTAAATATAAAAAAATGAATTTTCTGTTTTCCTTTGTCTAGCTACCTAAACATAAATCTGTCATAGAAAAACTGTTACTTTGAAAGAGATTGCACTGAACGAACATCATATTTATATGAGGTATATACATCTGCTTTAGTCTTTTTGTTACCTAACAGTGAATATATTGGGTATTGCTGCAGAATATATAGATATGTATATACCTGGTATGTGATATATGAAGAGTCTTACACTGTATGTTTAGGGAGTGAGTGTTTTTTTTCTTTTTTTTTTTGCATGGGCAAACTATTTAGTCAGGTAAGGAGCTATTCTTGCTTGTTTGGTAGGGATACTTTGCTGTTCTTAATTTTGCAGAACATTCTTGATTTCAAAAATACCAGACACTAGAGTTCCATTGTTGTTATTCATCACAAAATGCTTGTTGATGCAAAACATGTTCTTCTGTTAACTAAGGGAATTAGAGTAAAATACAAAAAAATGTTGACCTGTTTGTTGGGGGATGTGACCAATGGCTGCTCTTTGCTCATGATTATTACTTTGTAGGATTATTGCAATTGGAACACACCTTTCAACATTCCAGAAGTTTTCAGAATGCCCCTGATTTTGCCTCATATTTTTTGACCTGTCTCTTAAAAATGTTGATTTTGGGCTAAATCATTTCAGTCAGTCAATAATGCCAACTTCGTACTGTACAGAATATGCAAGTTGATGCAAAATCAGTTGTTCTAGTTCTTTTTAAGTGAATTAGAGTTACATTTAAAATTTGCCTCTGATTTTATGCCTTTGCCACACTATTAGTTTTGCATTGTTTAGAATTTTTGAGCAAAGAAGGTCAATGGCATGGACTGGAGTAATAAGTCTTTGCCCATTATTTGGAATACTTTAATGTGTGGCTACTGTTTCCATGAAACAAAGCTGAAACCGGTCATCATTTTTTTTACTGTTTGATGTCTGAAGTGCAAACAGAAGTAACTGTAACTGTTGGGTGGGGTGGGAACTGTTTGTAGAAAGCATATGACCCTCCTCCTGTTTTCTATCTGGGTTTGTAGGACTAGTGTGCATTTACAGGATTAATATGATTTATGTAGAACTGAGAAGATACATAATACACGGCCATCATTTGCTTATCATCATCACCTGAAGTGCACAAAAAGTAGCTATAACTGCTGGAAGGGGGGAGAAGCCTGTTGAAAGTAACTGACCCTCTTGCTGTTTGCTCTCTTTAAACAACAACTATCTGTTTTTGCAGGATCAGTATGCATTTGGATAAAGTAAAATGAGCTACTTAATTGAACATTTGAGATATGTGCAGATAGAGCAGTTGTAATTTCTAGGGCTGTCTGTGAAGGAAATAACTAGATGCCTCGTGTCTGTTCATTAGTCTAGTTTTAAAGGATTAATGCAATTTATATGAAGAACATGAAATATTTTAATGTGTGGCAACTGTTTGTGAAATACATTCATGACCATCTTTTTTAATCACAATCAGATGCCTGAATTATACACAGAAGTGGGTATAACTGCTTGGTGGGGTGTGTATTTTTGGAGGAAAGTAACTGACTCTTGACATTTGCTCAGTTTAAACAATTATCTTTCAAAACATAAGGCATAAAATGCATCACAGCACATCTAGATGTTTCTGAAGAATTGGTGGCCCCCACACCCCAAACCTATATAAGTGGATTTCTACACAGGCTTAGTAATAACCTCTGCCCTGAACCCCACTGAATCTAAACCATCTCTGGTGAGAGGTGTACACCAGGGATGTACACAGAAGATCACTGTAGCGTGTGTGGGAAGCTGATGACAGTTTCACTCTTTCTTTAATTTTCTTCTCATACCTCAGAGGTGTGCACAGGTCACTATAGTTTTTGTTGGGCTGGGTTTGGTGTGGTCATTATTTTTTTAACTTTCCTCACAAAGTTAAGAAATGTGTATAGAACATCACTATAGCTTGTATAGGAGCATCATAATGTCTAGGAGTAGCAAGCTGGAAACATATCTATGATCATTGTTTTTTCACTTTCATCATTATCAAACATCAGATGCATATACAGGTAACTAACATTTGTGCAAATGGCAAGGAGGTATGTTGTTTATATACACCTGACAGTAAAAAGTTGAAATCTATGATGTTTTCTTTGCTTATTTCAGATTTGCCATAGTCTGACATCAGACACACAGACAGTGGCTGTATTTTGCATCAAATTCTAACACCAGAGGGGGATGCATGCAAGGTGGCTATCTTTTTTTTTAAGCTGGGATAGAGAGGCAGGTGCCATTCATAGATATGATTTATGTATCCTTATAAACATTTGTCTTCTCAGCTTATTGTGAACTGCCAGTTTGTAAATTTTGAGCATTAAGCATTTAATATAACTTAATTTTGCCTTGAAATAAAAATAAGACTACATTTCTACAATTCTATATTGTCTGTAATTAGCAGCATTTTCTTTGCCTCCTGTACCACTGTTACAACAGCCTCTCCCTGAATGTGGTAACCTTGAAACAAACCACTAGGTCTCATTGGCTTGCCTCCTTTCATATTTTGAGACAAATTCATTATCTGTCCAATCTTTATATCTTGGCTTGATCCACCCCCCCCCAGTTTTGTCCCATCTCTAATCCTGAAGATTATCCTGAATTATCCTGATGATCCTGAAGTTTATTCTTCATCCATTTCTTCCATATTAGATGCACTTCTTGCCTGGCAAACCTTCTGATAATACCTTCAGAAGACATCACCTATTTTTTCTTTTCTCTATGCACTTACCACATCTTCTCCTTTTATGGTCCCTCTTTTGGTGTCTCTCTCTTCTCCTTAAACTTCCATGCAAACAATTCCCAATCATCTCTTCTTTATCCCACAATGCTGCATTCTTTTAAGTCATGTCTGCTCCTAATTCCCTAGTTGCTCATTAACAGATCTTGAACATGAAACCTGTTCTACATCTAACTTCCTCCTCCTGACTCCCATTACCCCCTCTTTGTGTGATTATTCTGATTATTTCTTCAGCAGCTGTCTTTCCTCATCACTCATTTTATTTATCAGCCCCATCTGCTCTATCAGTCTACCTTTCCATTCTTCCCTTTATCCAGTTCATCCAACTCCATGAGCTGTATCCCCACTTTCTTCATTTTTAATAGATGCTTCTCTTGCCATATCTGCTGGCATGTCTGTTTCCAATGTATTTCTTATAGGTTCATAGGTTCATAGGTTAGTACAAGGCTAACTGCCTTTGCAAGCCACTGTAAGCCTAGCCAATTATCCCTTGTGAGACTCAAACCCTGCACCTTGTGTTTGTAAGGCAAACACCTTAAC
Organism: Protopterus annectens; assembly: GCF_019279795.1. Taxonomy (NCBI): domain Eukaryota; kingdom Metazoa; phylum Chordata; order Ceratodontiformes; family Protopteridae; genus Protopterus; species Protopterus annectens. The sequence goes on from NC_056734.1 coordinate 156,493,626, forward strand.
CATTAGTCCACCATCCCAACCATGGATTCCATCTCTGTCTATTTTATAATAGTTTCCTAATTTTTCAGCCACAGTTATGTGCATATGATCACCAGCACTAACTGACCAGCTGCAGGAACTTAAAAAAACTGTCTAGTTTACTAGCTTAGAAAGAAACAATACAGGCTCATGTAGTGTTTGGGAACCAACTGTGTTTCCATCTATGTAAACTTGGTCATGTATAGTTGCCAAAATCAGCATGTTATGAACTCTGATTATCAGAATTATTGGCACGTGTATTGTCGTTTTTTGGATGGTATTTTCTTCTTTGGAAAGACACAAACTCCATCCCTGATGAATTTGTTACACACATCAACAATACCACAACCTTTTTGAAATTTGCACACATGTATTGATCAGACAAGGTGGACTTTTTGGACATCATCATTTCTAAGAATTTGGCAAAAATATATAGGAAACCATCTTTTTCTAATAGCTATTTGGTCTTCCACAGTTGCCATTGACATTTTTGTAAGAAAAAGATTTTCAAAGGTCAACTAGTTAGGGCAACCGGAATGTATTCAGATTACAATAGTTTCCTGGTAGAGATTGATAAGGTGGTTAACATGTTCCTAGAGAGGAACTACCCACAGTCATTGTTAAACAATATTAAGACCTCTGTGGTAAGAGGTTGGGGCACCAGGTACAAACCACTTTTGGTTGCTAAACAATCACTGGTTAACATACTGGATGCACACGATAGAGTTACTTATACAAATTATTTTGTGTTGACTTTCAATAATTGTTCAAATAAAATTAAGGATATAGTACTTAATAACCAGAACATTTTAAAAGTCAATGAAGAAATGTTTAAAATATTCGGTGGGAAACCTAATTATTTTACAAAATAGCTAAGAATGGTAAATACCTACTTGAACTTCCTTTAACTGTTTAAAACACTAATAACAAAGGTACTTATAGATGTGGGATGTGTAAGCAAATCTCCCTTATCCTTTAACGATCTGTTATTACCTTTACCTGTTTTCCACACAAGATACACTTGACATCTGGGAACTGTGCCACCAAGGGGATGGTTTAAATAGGTGTATGTAAACAGTGTTCCAGATTCTACAGAGGGAAAACAGAATGGCAATTTAGGATAAGAATATAGAAACACACATATGTGCATACTTCTCAACTGAACAGATTTTCGCAGAATTCCAGATTTTTGCCTCATATTTTTGGTCTCTTCCTCATACATTTTTTTTTGACAAATCATTGGGATGATCTAAGGATTGAAGTCACTAAATAATGACATACATTTCAGTTACAGACTTCATATCCTTCATAAAAATGCATGCTAACAAAAATCATGTTATTCTTAGCAACTTTCTGAGTTTGTAATGAGCAGTATTTAAAATGTGCCCCTATTTTTGGGCCTTTGTCCCCCCATTATATCAGGCTTTGTCCAGATTTCTTGTGCTAAGAGGTTGAAAGGTATGCATATGGGAACTTGAAACGTAACTATAATAATCCCTGTACAAACTTACTTTAGTTTGTGAAAATTCCAAATTCATGTTTGTACTCTTGGAAGTAGTTTGCCCTGACATAAGGGGGTGGCTCATGGAAAACAAAGCTGGAGCATAGGGAGTTGATATGGCAATTGAAGCTAGGTGCAACACATGGTCTAAGACTTAACAGCCAGGTCTCTATAGCTCCAATATTAAAATTGAAGGCCAGTGCTATTTAATGCCTTTTTAAACAAACTTTCTTATATTTCTTTTAAAGTGTGCATAATAAGAATTCTATCATTCACTGTATATTTTGTATGTTTTGAAAACTGGTTTGACATTTTACTGTCATTACAATACTGTTTCATTTTAATCAATGAATTTTAATAAATTAATAATTTTGAATAATGGCTTCAAGTTTTGTGACTGGATAAATGTTAACATGTGATTGTTTAAAGAGGATATTTTAAACTAAGATGTGATAGTATGGCTCTTTTGAAGTCCCGTACCATTTTAGGGACGAAAGTGTTCAAAGTCCCTGGGCTTTGTTTATAGTTCCTGTTACTGATCCATTGCCTTATTAGGGAGGAGGGAAGTTTCTTTGCTTACCAGTGGGAGTGGGAGGCACTGAGCGGCCTTTCTGTCCGATTTGGTGAAGTTTCAGCCAGAAACTAGTAGTCCATTGGTCGTTTTGGGCCAATTCCTAGCTCCCTTCAGCCCCCTGCTATAAAACACGCTAAACGCGCGTTAGCGCGGAGTTGCCACTTTTGCACACAAGAGCAGCGGCGGTTAAACAAGGTTAACTATTCGGGCCATCTAAATTCCACTCTTCAAATTTTCCCTTAGAACTACCTTCCTCGAGCTGTACTGCTGATCTAACCAGCATATCCTATAACTGAAAAGTTCATCTCTACTTGATTCCCAAGTAGACTATTCTCTATCTGTAAAGCCTAGCACTTACTCCTACAGTACTTGCACCTTGATAAAGCACTCTTATTATAGATAGTACCCCACCAGCCTAAAACCCACTTCCCCCGGAGTCCTTTGAAAGTCTCTTTATCTACTACTTCTAGTATGTTGAGGGATCAGTTGCTAGTGTCCTCTCCAGCTCAACTGGTGAACCTGGGAATATTGAGGCAATGTTACAATTGCCTCATGTACACAGACAATCCTCTCCTCCTCCCACAAAACACAAATACATGCGAGAGATGCAGCTATACGGCCAAACTGGAGGCTGAGCTCTCTCAACATAGGACTGGCAAGACCAGACAGGAGGAGAAGGTAACCACACACAATACATACCCAGTCACACATGGTACCATCACAACTTCAAATCATACACATACTCACACAAAGACATACTCGAGGCTCTGATCAAAAATTTACCAAAACAGCAGAGGCCACCAAAGCAGACACCCAAACAACTACCACCTCACGACCCAACACATGCAACACATAGACCACACAGTCAGAGTGTCAAACAGTCACAGTCCTTAAGGCCAAACAAAATGCCAGACACACTTGTCATTGGTGATTCCATAGTCAGACACACTGACGTCCCGCTCACCAGACTGAGTAAGGAGAAGGTCACAGTAAGCTGCCTGTCGGGCGCTAGAATCTGCCACATAACGCAAGCACTCAGGTCTCTCAACAGCAGGTACAAGTATGACTCAGTCATTGTCCACGCTGGTGTCAACGACCTGAGACGTACCTCCTTGGACTACATGAAAAGGGACATCGAGGAGCTCTCTGATTATGTAGCCCAGGCAGGTATGACCCTGACCTTGAGCAGTATCCTACCTTCACCTAGAATGATGCCACAATACAGTGATAAGATGATCAGCTTTAATAATTGGCTTAAATTCTGGTGTCATTCAAAGGGGATCCAATGTCTGTCTGCCTGGGATGACATGCTGGACAAGCCACGCTGCTTCACAAGGGACGGCTTGCACCTGTCACCCCTGGGCTTCCGGATATTGGCAAAGGCTCTTGCCACCCCATAGTGCCTTTTTAGGCAAGGCTCAAATTCTAAACCTACCACCCTAGAACACCAAAAAGGAAAAAACTAAGGGTAATGCTGCTCAATGCCAGAAGTCTCACTCTCAAGATGCACGCACTCGAGGCCCTTCTCAATATGGAGAACATCGATGTCTGTGCTGTGACAGAAACCTGGTTCAAGGCTCCTGAGAGCACCCCAGCACTAACAGGTTTCACCTCATATCATGCGTTCCGCCCCAAAATCCGGACAACACCAAGAAAGGAGGGGTGTCCATATTCATAAAGGACACCCACACCTCAAGGTTGGTGGCAACGCACGATGCATCGGAGACCATCCAGGTGCAATTAACCATAGGCAAGACTGCTCTGCAATTTGTAGCATGTTACAGGCCACCCTCTCAAACTCAGGAACCTCACATGGCCTTCCTGAAAACATTGGAGGGATAAATGTATCTCCAAACACCATCATACTAGGTGACTTCAACTACCCTAATATAGACTGGGAACACTACTCAAGCCCGAACACTCTAACCCAAAGATTCCTGGAGTTCATAAACTCAAATGCCATGGAACAACTAGTCACCATCCCCACAAGAGGAGAAAACATACTTGATCTCATCATCACGAACATGGGATCAAAATGTTCAACACCGGAAGTATACCCCTCACTGGTGAGATCAGATCATAAACTAATCTCGCTGGAGGTCCTCATCCCGCCCCACCTGAAACAAAAAGACCACAGTGAAAAACTTCTCAAAAGCCGATTTCACACTTCTAAAAACTAGTGTGGTCTCCTTTAAGGCCCCTGAGCCAGTGGTAAACATTACTCAAACCGCTGAATCACTTACAAATGCCTTCTACCAGCACCTACAGGACTGCATGGATCAGGCAATCCCAAACAAAACTAAGACTCTCTGTACCAAAGGCAAGCGTCCAGTCTGGTGGACCCCAGCCATAAACAAGCTCTACAACAAAAGGAGGAAGCTACTACAAGATAGAGCAAAATCCTTGAAAGGTAAGACACCTTTGATCATTATAAGTAAAAAACTAAAAGCTCTCATAAAATCATCCAAGGCAAATTTTGAGAGAAAAATCGCCAAGGACTCTAAAGACAATCATAAGGCCTTCTTTAGCTATGTTAGAAACCTAGGAGGAAACTCCCAGATATGCTCAGAATTAGTTCAAAATGATGTGAAAATTACTGAACCTACACACATTGCTAACATACTGGCTGACAGGTTCAGTGCAAACTTCTCCCCACCAAAAGGAGAGATATCTATTCCAGAGGATTGTAGCCCCCCAAACATCTCCAACGCCCAGGTGAGAACTGCCCTCACTAAGGCCAAAAACACAACATCCATGGGACCGGATGGTGTCCCCGGCTGTGTGCTTCATGAACTCAGTGAGGAATTAAACCCACAGTTAGGACAGCTGTTTAATCTTAGCCTCACCTCAGGATACGTACCCAAGGAGTGGCGCACAGCGACTGTGGTCCCACTTCATAAGGGCGGTGCCTCCACAGACCCTGGAAATTACCGCCCCATTAGCTTGACAAGCCTTATCTGCAAAGCCATGGAGAGGATCATAATGGAACTCATAAATAAAGACATAGGGAACTTGCAGACTTTGGATCCAACCCAGTTTGGCTTTGTCAAAGGCAGATCCTGCCTCTTAAACTTGGTTGACTTTTTCGAGACAGTCACCAAGGCCATTGATGAGGGAAAGGCAGTCCATACAGCCTACCTCGACCTGGCAAAGGCCTTGACACAATACCCCACTCAGGTATCATCGAAAAACTCATCAGCTTGAATGTAAACCCATACATCACAAGATGGGTTGCAAACTGGCTAAGTGACAGAACCCACAGGGTCAGAGTTGCTGGAGCCATGTCAGACTCAAAGCCTGTCACAAGTGGTGTCCCACAGGGCTCAGTCCTGGGTCCACTCTTGTTCGGCATCTACTTTTCTGAAGTACAAGCAAACACAGGAGGGTTATGGCTGACAAAGTTTGCAGATGACTGCAAACTGGGCGCCATAGTCGAAAACACATCTGACACAGATATCCTCCAGAAGGGCCTCACAGAAACAGATAACTGGTGCCAGAGCCATGGCCTGAAGTTAAACGCCAAAAAATGCATAGTCATACCCTTCGGGAAAAACAAGGTTACCTCTAGCTACCATATAGGTGGCAATCCACTGAACACAGAAAAAGTCATCAGGGATCTGGGGACCCAAGTTGACAGTAGCCTTCGCTTGACACTCATGTTGCTAAAGTAGTTAGGAAAACCTTCTATATCGCCCACCTGATCATGAAGGGATTCACATCTAGATCAAGGGAGGTCATCGCCCCTGTACTCATCACTCATTAGACCTATGATTGAGTACAATGCCCGCTCGAATGTATCTGACCAGACACCTGCTGCAGCTTGAAAGGCCCCAAAAGTTCCTCACCAAAAGGATAAAGGGTCTCAAAAATATGTCTTATGCTGCCCGACTGAAAGAACTCCAGCTCTATTCAGTCTCATACCGCTTGCTCAGAGGTGACCTGTGCCTGACATATAAGGCCATGTCAAACCCAGATTTGATGAATATGCTTCACCTCAAAAATCTAGATCCCTCAGAACCACAAGGGCGGAGACTTAAACCTTGACACGGTTATAAATAGAACGTGCTGGAGGGACAGATTCATCACCCAGAGACTCCCTGTGCTGTGGAACAAAATCCCGGTACATGTGAGGCAGAGCACCTCGCTGGCCTTGTTCAAGAGGAATCTTGACCAATGGATGGGAGATCGCAGATATACCCCAGGGATTACTTCAGTGTCACTGCTTGACAGAGGCACAGAAAAATGATAGGCATAGTTTTTATTCAAACTAAAGGGGTGGCGAAAGCCACATAACTATGGGCTAGGCTTATAAATGCCCTTGGGCAGATAGCCTAGTATGAACCTATGAACCTATGAACCTTTACTTTGATATTTAATAAATGAATATTTTATCAGCATTCAGTTGTTCCTGTTTTTTGGAGATATTTTCTAAAGAATTTATTTAGTTATTTATTATTTTACATTTATTTACCAGGATGGTCTGACTGGGCTAGTAGTTCACTTTCAGCAGAGACCTGGGGAGAAAAGCTCCATGCAGTACAATAGGTTAATGAGAAGGCATAGATTAGTAAAGTATCATAAGTTTCACACATAAATTATACATAGATTTGTAAAGAATCATAATTATCACACATAATTATACATAGATTTGTAAAGAATCATAGGTATTACACATAATTGTATGATATTGACAATGGTTAACAATTGTAGTACATTATAGGCATGGTTTCAAGAAGTAGATTCCAGGAAGAAGTACATAATTATAACTTAATTTGTTATTAACAGTAATAGAAAGTCAGGTAAGAGTATAGATAGACTGTAGAGAGTAGACAACCTGTATGAAATGCACAGCCTTCTATGTGGGTATGACCTCTAGAAAACTTAAGGAGAGGATATATAACCATATCTATGACATTAGGAAATCAGTCCCTACTAATGCGTTAGCAAAACATGTCACTATTTATCCTGAACATGTTTTTTCATTTAGAGTTTTGCAAATTGTTGAATTAAATAGACGAGGGGGTGATAGTTTTAATTATCTAGAGTCAGTTGAATTAGGCTGGATTTTTAAACTAAGAGCTCATATTGAGCCTGGTATAAATCAATATGTTAGTATCAGAGCAGCCCTAGCAGTTCGTAGGTAGATGGATGTTTATTTTATTTTATTTCATTCTTATGAATGTATATATTGTTTTCACATCATTTAATAATTTTATATATAGTGAAATTTATATATATATATATATATATATATATATATATATATATATATATATATATACATTTGTTAAGATATATTTCATTCTGTTTTGATGCAGCTCATGAAGGTTTTTTGATGTCTTTAGGATGCTTAGAGTTTTGTTAAATATATAGTTTTTACATTTTTGTCTTGATTAATTAATTGTTTAATTGATTGTGATTAACATGTTGATTGTACCATTCTGTGCCTGGAGGCTTGTGTATATATAAGCTTTTGCAAAATGTCTTTTAGTTAAACCTGAAGAAGCGTGTATTTGAATACGTGAAAGCGCTCGTTTTATTAAAAGTTTTACTTTTTTGACATACGCACTGTTTTGTGGTGGTCCTGTTTCCACTGTTTCATCTATATTGTGTTTTTTGCCTGGTTTTGCTTTGTGGAACGGACCTTTGGTGGGTAGTTGTTTCTTCATTTTTCCGTTTGTGATTTTGCTTTGTGCTTGGTTACGACTACCTACACACATACTATGGAAACTCCAGAATTGGAACTTGACTATAACCCTGAAGGCAGCAGTTCTCTTTGTAGATGGAATGAAGTGCTACCATCACAAGCGAATCCGCTACTGCATATGGAACTGTTTCATTCGATTCCATCCTCTGCTGCAGGTACTATGGACAATGTTAATGACTTTAACAACAAGGTCAGAGACCTTGAGAATGATTTATATAGGCTACAGAGACTAACTTGGCAACGGAAGCATTTGGAAGCTTGTCTTCATTTTCATATTGTCCCTAGAGGGATACGTGTACTTTGTAAGCCTACGTATGGTGATAGTCACCCTGACCTGCTAAAAAAGTGGCAACAGTTGAATTTAGATCTAAGTTACCAGTATATGAGACTCTTGATCGATTATTTTTCTCCCATTGAGACTGATTTGCTCAAAAGAGTAGAGAGTCAAAACTCTGACATACAGCTCCTTTATAAGGGGGAGTTCTTTGAAAAAAGAATGACTAATATGTATACACAGATCGTGGCGTATAGTGATAAGTTACGATCAATTAAACATAAGAAGTTGCAAAGGGATTACAGAGATTTCACCACGGTTCAGGTCTTTGTTTGGCCGAGGAGTGGCCGTACGAATTACACCCCCGTTTCAGACCATGACCGTGTGATCTCACTTAATACTGATGAACAGCTGGTTAAAGACAATATCCCTTTAAGTAATGAAGTTAGTGGAGTGGAGGTTAGTAACGGTGAAACTGAGCCAATGATGATGTCATCAAATGGGAGTGGTGCTAGAGTATCTACTCAGCATGGGAACACGCCACCACCAAACCAGCAAGCTCTATTGAATCAAGATACACTCAATAAAAATGGAGCTAGACCAAAGACAATTAATGGTGCTCTAGATAATTTTTTACAGTTTCCGATGAAGTATCGAGGGGCTTCACAAACACGCTCTACCAGTCGGGGCCGACGGAAAAGGAAATTTTCAGGAGAGTTTGTCGAGGTAAGACGGAAGAACAAGAACTAAATGGCTTGGTTTTTAATTTATCAAGTCATGAATTGAGTGACTCGGACATAGGTTTGTTAAATAGAGGACTTTCTTTTATACCATCTCAAGGAAGTGACATTACAGAGCTTTTGACTGATATACGTATGTTTGGGAGACTAATTTCTTTAAAATTGCTATTTAGTAATGATGTAACAGTTGAAAATTCGTGTGAATTTGTTTTTAAACGTAGAAGTACTTTTACCCCTAATATGCCTGCTAGTGTTGAATGTTTTGTACGGGCTTGTGAGAGAGATTTTTATAATTATTTTTCTGACAAAACTAAGAAATGTCTTTTCTTTAACTTGAATACACAGGAGAGATGTTCGTTAAATAGGTTTGTTCGGGATTCCAGCCTAACGATAAGACCTGCTGACAAAGGTGGGGGGGTGGTGCTTTTAGATACACACCACTATATTCTTCTTATGCTGGAGTTATTAAATGATGATGACACCTATGTCAAGGTTGGGAAAGACGATGTGAACAGGATTATAAAGAGAGTATGTGATGAGTTGCATGATCTCCTCATGTGCAGGCAAATATCTTATGAGCTTTTTGAATATTTTCACGTAGAATATCCTGTAATTCCTTATTTTAAAGGCCTTCCCAAGATACATAAAGGGGTTTACCCCCCGCCCCTACGACCTATAGTATCTGGACAAGGGTGGCTCACGGAAAGCATATCTTGTTATTTGGAGAGCAACCTGGGTCCTTTAGTTAGAAGCATACCTACCATTCTCAAAGACACACATCAGTTGCTGAATGATCTTGATGTGCTAAAGACGCGATATGAATCTTTTTCTTCTTGTATATTAGTAACTTTGGATGTAAAAAATTTGTTTACTGCCATACCTAATGAATATGGTTTGGAGGCTTTAAGGGAGTTGTTACATGCTATGGAGAAGTATAATAATGATAAACAGATTTTGATATGTACCTTGATGGACATAGTTCTCAGCAATAATGTTTTCATGTTTCAGGACATGCTTTATTGGCAAGCATGGGGTGTTGCCATGGGCACCCCATGCGCAAACTCCTATGCCAATTTGGTGATGTACCATTGGGAGGAGGGGTTTGTTTTTAATACAGCTTTTTTCAGCATGTTAGGTTGTATAGACGCTTTGTAGATGACATTCTAATAATTTGGGATGCTGACATGAATTTGTTGCAGGAGTTTATTTTCTACCTAGGTACTACTACAAATTTTCTGAAGTTTACTATGGAAACCTCCGCACACGAAATACATTTCTTAGATGTAACCATTAGCAAGAATGAGAGGGGAGGATTGTCTACCTCGCTTTATAGAAAGACTTGCTGGAGGAATGCCTTATTACATTTTGGCAGTATGCATCCTCGTTTCATTTTTCCCAATGTTGTTAAGAGTCAATATCTCAGGATCAGTAATATCTGTAGAGATCCTGTGGATAGACTATTACAATTGAAACTTCTAGACGAACTATTTCTAGATAGAGGATATGCAAAAAAGGTTATAAATGATGTAAGGGGAAGCTTGGCAGGTGGCCCTTTGGATATTTCGAAAGGTAAAAAGAAATGGTGTAAAGATAGAGGCATGGGGAGGCTGAATATACCTCAGTCAGGCCGTTTGGCTGTTACTATTAGGTATACTAATGACAATAAGAATGTAATAGGGATTATAAAGAAAAATTGGAATGTTTTAATGACAGATCAGCGCCTCTCTGATATACTAGGGAAAGTTCCGTGTTTTAGATATAAGAACAGCAAGAATTTAAAAAGGTTACTTTGTATAGAGAGATTTAGTGAAGGTTTGGCCAAGAATCCAAGGGACATAAGTTATGGTACTTATCCATGCAATAATTGTAATTTATGTAAGTACATTACCAGGGAACAAGATTTTATACACCCCAGTATGGTATATATGTTCACTCCTCGATTCCATGCCTCGTGTAACAGCACCAATTTAATATATCTGGCAACCTGTATGAAATGCACAGCCTTCTATGAAATGCACAGCCTTAAGTTTTCTAGGGTATGACCTCTAGAAAACTTAAGGAGAGGATATATAACTATATCTATGACATTAGGAAATCAGTCCCTACTAATGCGTTAGCAAAACATGTTACTATTTATCCTGAACATGTTTTTTCATTTAGAGTTTTGCAAATTGTTGAATTAAATAGACGAGGGGGTGATAGTTTTAATTATCTAGAGTCAGTTGAATTAGGCTGGATTTTTAAACTAAGAGCTCATATTGAGCCTGGTATAAATCAATATGTTAGTATCAGAGCAGCCCTAGCAGCTCGTAGGTAGATGGATGTTTATTTTATTTTATTTTATTTCATTCTTATGAATGTATATATTGTTTTCACATCATTTAATAATTTTATATATAGTGAAATTTATATATATATATATATATATATATATATATATATATATATATACATTTGTTAAGATATATTTCATTCTGTTTTGATGCAGCTCATGAAGGTTTTTTGATGTCTTTAGGATGCTTAGAGTTTTGTTAAATATATAGTTTTTACATTTTGTCTTGATTAATTAATTGTTTAATTGATTGTGATTAACGTGTTGATTGTACCATTCTGTGCCTGGAGGCTTGTGTATATATAAGCTTTTGCAAAATGTCTTTTAGTTAAACCTGAAGAAGCGTGTATTTGAACACATGAAAGCGCTCGTTTTATTAAAAGTTTAACTTTTTTGACATACGCACTGTTTTGTGGTGGTCCTGTTTCCACTGTTTCATCTATATTGAGTTTGTAATGAGCAGTATTTAAAATGTGCCCCTATTTTTGGGCCTTTGTCCCCCCATTATATCATGCTTTGTCCAGATTTCTTGTGCTAAGAGGTTGAAAGGTATGCATATGGGAACTTGAAACGTAACTAAAATAATCCCTGTACAAACTTACTTTAGTTTGTGAAAATTCCAAATTCATGTTTGCACTCTTGGAAGTAGTTTGCCCTGACATAAGGGGGTGGCTCATGGAAAACAAAGTTGGAGCATAGGGAGTTGATATGGCAATTGAAGCTAGGTGCAACACATGGTCTAAGACTTAACAACCAGGTCTCTATAGCTCCAATATTAAAATTGAGGGCCAGTGCTATTTAATGCCTTTTTAAACAAACTTTCTTATATTTCTTTTAAAGTGTGCATAATAAGAATTCTATCATTCACTGTATATTTTGTATGTTTTGAAAACTGGTTTGACATTTTACTGTCATTACAATACTGTTTCATTTTAATCAATGAATTTTAATAAATTAATAATTTTGAATAATGGCTTCAAGTTTTGTGACTGGATAAATGTTAACATGTGATTGTTTAAAGAGGATATTTTAAACTAAGATGTGATAGTATGGCTCTTTTGAAGTCCCGTACCATTTTAGGGACGAAAGTGTTCAACCTTTACTTTGATATTTAATAAATGAATATTTTATCAGCATTCAGTTGTTCCTGTTTTTTGGAGATATTTTCTAAAGAATTTATTTAGTTATTTATTATTTTACATTTATTTACCAGGATGGTCTGACTGGGCTAGTAGTTCACTTTCAGCAGAGACCTGGGGAGAAAAGCTCCATGCAGTACAATAGGTTAATGAGAAGGCATAGATTAGTAAAGTATCATAAGTTTCACACATAAATTATTCATAGATTTGTAAAGAATCATAATTATCACACATAATTATACATAGATTTGTAAAGAATCATAGGTATTACACATAATTGTATGATATTGACAATGGTTAACAATTGTAGTACATTATAGGCATGGTTTCAAGAAGTAGATTCCAGGAAGAAGTACATAATTATAACTTAATTTGTTATTAACAGTAATAGAAAGTCAGGTAATGGTATAGATAGACTGCAGAGAGTAGACAGGCTATACCCACAGATCAATGGACAACAGAAAGAGAAGCTAGGATGGGGTCATGTACTAATTATTCAGAAGTAGTGCAGAAGCACAGCCACTAGTTATATAGGTGCTCCTTGAGAAGCAGTTTGAATTTGAATGTTGATGTAGTGTTGTTTATGTGTTTGGGGTATGGAGTTTCAGTTTTTTGCTATTTGGTTTGAGAACAGAGTCACTAAAGCATGTGTTGGCTTTAGTGACTTTTAACAGTAGTTTAATAGATGAGTGAAGGGTATGCTTGGAAGAGTATGGCTGGATTAGGTTTTTAAGGGAAGGGCAGTTACTGGATTGGTGTATAATGGTGTGGGCAATAGTAAGTTGGTTGAGTGATGGTAAGTTTGATAGTTCTAGCTATTTTAGATGTTTTAAGGCAGTGCAGTGGCGTGTTTGGTTGGGGAGGTTGGCAGCAAATCTAGCTGTTTTGTGACAGCGGGCCTCTAGTTTGGTTAGATCTGATTTCCCAAGGTTAGTGAAAATAGGGGAAGCATACATTAAAGTTGATAGCAGATGTGTTCTGTCAATAAAATGTCTTGTGGTAGGGGTGAGAAATGGTTTAGTTCTATATTGTGAGCCAAGTTTAATGTGGACCTTTTTTATGGAAAGTGCCATGTGTTTGTCGTATTTTAGTGAGTTGTTGATAGTGAGTCAGAGTAACTTGGTGTTATCAACTGGTTCGATTTTAGTATTGTCAGTGGTAAGGATATAAAAAAGGGGGTGGGGCGGTGATGTTTTGTTATTAGTGAATAACATAAGTTTGGTCTTGTTAGGGTTTAGAACTAATTGGCTTTCTGTAAGATATTGTTCTGTATTAGTGAAGGCTTTTTGGGTTCTAGTGATGAGTCTGGGAAGGGTGGGAGCTGAGCAGATGATGGTGGAATCACCTGCATATTGGACGGTTGCAGCATGGTCAGATGTAGAACTAAGTTTATTGGTAAAGACAAAGAAGAGTAGAGAGCCTAGAATTGAGCCTAGTGGGACACACAGAGACAGGCAGCAGGGTTGAGATTTTGTCCTGCCACTTAACTGCTTGTTGATGTTCAGACAGGTAACTGCATTGTTTTTTTCTAAGTTTGCTTTTCATTTGGAGGCTGTGCAGGCACATACTGCTTTATCTGTATTCTAGTCTACTAGCTTGCTTTTTTCATCCTTTAAAAACTTAAAACTGAATTTACCCTCTACCAGCTGCTCCATAGCTCTTGAACAGTCCTAACTCAACTATCCCATGATCCATTGTCTACTGTGTATTTATACGCGTCTCCTACCTCCTGTGCAGGATATCCCCTACAACTCCCCTACATCCTTATATTGAAATCTCCTACAGTTAACCTAAGGCCATTTTCATTCCATCATTCTGAAGCAAAAACTCTTTAGTTGCATCAGGTCCAGGAAATACTCCCAGCAACACATGTGCCTTATGGTCTTTACTGCTAATCATTGCCACGTACTTGTTCTACTTCTCACCATTTCCACAACTTGTTATAACATCACCTTTCTTTCTACTGATAGCCTTGCAGTCATCTTCTATTACATCAGATTATGTATTGTCTAATTTCCTTCCTTCTTTTTTCAGGTTTAATTCTTGCAGCATCTTGTCTTTATCTTCCTTATCCTTGATAATATCCTGTCTTCCTTTAGAGGGTTAATTAGACCCCCTCACATTCTATACAAAAAAAAATGTCTAAATCCTAGCATCACCTCTATTTCCCAGTTTCCCTAACTTCCATCCTCTTCTATCTTCCAACCATACATCCCCACCTACTGAGCTAGACCCCACAACATCATGGTGGCATGTAAGGGTCCCAAAAATTGCACCAATGGTCAGCATATCGGGCTTGATGTCATCAGCTGAAAACCTCAAAGATGGCAGTGTTTCCCTATGGTACCCACAAAACTCCTTATACTGCCTATTCCATAGTCTAACTCACCTTTTTGCTGTGTGCTCCCATTTTTCTATACAAGTCCATCTCTCTTCTTGACTCTCAGCTACTCTTTTTCACATTTTCAGTGTGGGGTTTGCATGCCTTCCTTCTTAAAGAAGTTTATATTGTTTGCATGCTTCACATCATTTTTTGGGTCCCAGACAGCTGACCATCAGTTGCTCCCAGGACCTCGCACAGTTTACTTTAGCCACCCTCAGACTAACTCTACCCGATGTTTGGGGCCATTAAAGAGAAGCGGCAACTCTGGGGCAGTGTTATATTGCTGCTGAAGGAGTATTTTCTTCCTTAATGATTAAACTCTAGCACCACACTTACTTGTGCCATCCAAGCAGATAATGCATAATGGTCTAAATTGGTATCACCCTAGTTTCTGTGTGCAAGTCAGCCAAAACCCTGTCTCATGTAAAAAACATCAGCCACATATCACTAGGCCCCACCAGGAATCCACTTGAAGGTATTCCCAAGTATGTGCCCTCACTCTTGTTTTATCACACCCATTCTTTCTTCCTGCGTGGTCAAGCATCCAAGCCTTTAAATTAACTCAGGCCACTTAGGCCATAGTCAGGTCTTTATCCCTGTAAGTCACAAGTGAAGGCTGGTATACACAGTCCCCAGGATACAGCAAGCTCTGCACAGTGTGCAGGAATAGTGCAAGAGCTGCTGCACACAATATGGCCGACGAGCGATCCAGGAGTGAGCTCCTGGGATGTGCACAAGCACTCCCACACTATTCCTGCATGGACACCACTGCTATATGCTAATTACCCCACTTGCTGGTGAAAACCATGCAAGTGAGGTGAATTAGCGATCCAAGAAGCAGGCAGGCGTCTGTGCAAGAATAGTGTAACCTTCAGAAATGTATTCGGTTAGTAACCGAATACATTTCTACAAATTACAAAACAGAGGCATGACAGCTCCAAAGAAAGCATGTATTCAATGTAGTAGGCATGCAAATGGTCAAATATATGGCCATTGAAATGGGAAATAGTTGCAAAATTATAAAAAATAACTTTTATTTTTTTGGCCGATTTCGGCCATTTAAGCGTAGGGCAGCGGTGAGCAAACGGGATCGGCCAGAAAATATGAAAAGAAGTTGGAAATAAGCTTTTAAACCCAAATCAGCATTTTGCCATGATAGTCAATGGCATACATAAGACAACAATGCCAGGGGATGGTGGTTGCTAAGGGGGAAAGGCCCAGTGTGAGTGTGGTAACTATGAATTAGCATTCTGTTTTATGCAAATGAGGGGATTGATACTGAATCACAGAATTCCTCTCAGTGTTAGCTTGCACCCAACCATGTAGGTGCTGCAACACCATGCTATAAGTATGAGGTAAATGACCTCATAAGGGGGAGTGTCATGCATGCTATAAGCTTATTGGAGCTCTGTGGCCCGTGTTTGCCCTTAAGTAAGCACAGCTAACGAAGAGGGTGTGTCTGAGGCTGCCTAGCAGTGTTTACATTGCCTAAACTGGTGTGAGCGTCACGCACCAGGTTTTAAACAAAAAAAAAAAAAAAAAAAAAAAAAACAGGAAATAGTAGCTCTGTTCACATCTGAACACTGGGTATGCATGGCACGCTTCGGGGCTTAAATGGGAAGGCAATGGGAAGGGAAAACAGCAGTAGGAAAGCAATCAAGGAGAACTAGCATAGCTGGCAGGTGAAATGTATCAAAATCAGCCAATTACATAGGCAGCAGCCCAGTCCAGCACACTACTATAAACTATGCAAACACCGTTCACTCTGTTTTTTTCCCACAAACTCTACACCACTGGTGTACACAGATGGAGACATTTTACCTGACAAAACTAACAAAGTGTTAGGGGCTGCTGTTGCTCTCATACATCAATATATGGAAGAGACTGAGGGTGTTGAGGATGTGAATGCTGATGACCAACCCACAGTGAGGAGGAGGAGAAGGGTGTACAGACCCAGGGTAACCTACTAGGGGCTACATGAGCTGGAGATAGTGGAGCACTATAGGGTGGACAGAGACCTCCTACAGCAAATTGCTGAGCTGTGTCGGCCACGCTTCACACACAGAACCAACAGAGGGGAACCCATCCCAGTGGATACCAAGGTATGTGTAGGGTTAAGAATACTAGCCACAGTTACCTTCCAAAGGCCAACTGTGGATACTATGGGGATCTCACAGGCATCAGCATCCAGGGTATTCCACCAGTTCCTGGATGCCATGTCAGCACATGCTGGTGAGCACAAATATTTCCTCAACACCCGTGAAGCGTTGACCAGCAATATCTGTCTTTTCCACCAAATAGCAGAATACCCTGAGGTAGTTGGTGCTATAGACTACACGCACATACACATCAAAGCACCACCCGGTGAGTGGGGTAGGGTCTACATAAACTACAAGTGCTTCCCCTCCATCAACTGCCAGGTCATTTTCGATGCCCAGGGCATTATCTTGAATGTGTGTGCTGGCAGCCCTGGAAGCTATTATGACTCCCACATCTGGCATATAACACAGCTGTACCAGAAATTTGCCAGTGGGGACATCCGATATGGCCACCTAGTGGGGGATGCTAGTTACACACTGTAGCCGTGGCTGATGACTCCCATCAGAAATGCACACACACCCAAACAAGAACTCCATAATAAGGCACACCCACAAACCAGAATCATAATAGAGCATGTGTTTGGGATGCTCAAGTCATGGTTCTGCTTCCTGGGCATATCTGGTGGAGCCTTGCACTACTCTCCAGCTACATGTACACAAATGTTCATTGTATGTGCCATGCTACACAATATGATCCTGCGGAAACAGCTTCAGCAGGAACAACTCGGGGCAAGACCACACAACCCCCCCCACCACACCACCATTGCCAAAGCCATCACAGGCACAGAGGGACTTGGAGGAGGAGGAACAACCTGAGCCTGCCCATGTAGGCAGAAGGAGGTGTGCCCAGTATGCCCAGTATGCCCAGGCTTTGGCAAAGAGGCAATGCATAGCACATACTCTGACATGGTAGGGACCCAGGGAATGACATCTCTCTCTGACTCTCACATACAGTAAAAGGGATGCCAAACATGACACTACCTGTGCTTTACCATGTATAGGGAGTGTACTATGTTCATCCGACATAGTCAACACTCCAGCACCATCCTCAATACTGGCACAGCCACAAGGTAAGCCACTCTTCCTATCAATTGCTGAATGGAGTAGTATGTTCTGCTAGTTGTATCTATGGTATGGATGTGAGCATGCAAGGGAATCAGGTGGCTGAATGGGATGGCAGCATATAGTGGACACCTATATGGGCAGCATGAAATTCACAACAAATACTGGTGTCAACAAAGTAGGCAGTACTAGACAAGGTGACAAATCCCACTGCAGTACATGTGGGGCCACAAATGTATGTCTATAGGCCACACACATGCATGTCATTGAGGTTCACATACCCACCACCAGCCTCAGCCAGCAGGACAGGTGTAGATTACCATAAATAAAGACTGTGCTAAGGCCTTCAATTGATGGCAACAGTGAACACCCCCCTCCAGATCTACACAGACAGACTACAACAGGTCTGGCAGTTGTATGTTAGTTCTGAATGGTGAGAAGTCTGAAACTGAAATGTAGGTCAATAAAACCTAAGATCTGTACTCTACAGATATTCCTCTAGTCTGCATGATAGCTCAGAATACAAAACAAAATGGAAGCCAACAGAGTACCTGAAATACCAGTACAGTCATAGCAAATGTTTACAGTTGTCAGGTGTGCCCCCCCCCCCACACAACCCTATGTAGAAATGCAGTAACATGTACATCTGGGTTTAATAACAGTGGACCACAGATTACCTGAGCTGGCCCAATTTACAGGATAGATTGTTGCATGTGTACAATATGCAGAGGTCCATGTGTTAGGTTGTTGTGTGTTCAATATTGTCTGGAAGTGGTCAGTATGTAGGCATGGAGGGTTGTGTCTCTATGGCCTATGGCCAGTTCTGTTGATGACAGGACCATGTTCTGACAACTGCAGTGCTGACCACAATACATCTCAGCAATACCCATGTCAGCAGTCATCCATACTCACTGTCCAGATGTCAATATCTGTCACCGTCTGAAAGATGGACGTGTCATGAATGTGGACCCAGACATACACACATTACACAAGTGGAAGTACTCTAAACAGAGTACATAAAATGTAACTGTCAACTGCACACACCTTTGGAATTGTACATACAAGGTATCAGCACATTAGTTGTCTGTGTAGTATGGAATACTGATGTAGTCTGGCCAATCACTGGCAGACTACAAAAGGCACAGTTATGAAGTAATGAGAGACTGCCTATGTCCCCGCACAAGACAGCATCAGGGAAATGTCCCAGGTATATCTGTGAGTCAGCTGCAAGAAGCTTCCATATCACACATGGGGTCTATATTAGATCATCAAAAGTTTAATGGTTGGAATCACTAAAGGTCGACCTTAAATGTTCAGAAAAAAAAAAGAAAATCTAAAGGGTGCAGGCAGGGGGGCAAGCCCCCCTACACCCCCGCTACTTAAATATACCAACTCTGAGACTGCACTGCATTGAAGTAAACAGAAATCTCCCCGTATGGAGATTTTCATTTACCCATTTGATGTTCTGCACTTTCGCTATTCTCATGTCGACAATGTCGGATTCAACATTGTCGGCTTTCAAGAATACAATAGGTAACCCACACATGCACTCAGCTCACCCCACCATCAGCCATAGGTTTATCACAGGTCATATCCCTGCTGTTGGGAATGAGTACAGTATGACCCCCACTTCTGTATGGGAATACCCACAGAATGCAGCATGCTGAAGAGGTGTCCCATGCAGGTGTGTCCCTAGCTGTAAGCAGCACCCTGCCAGCATTTAGACCAATGGATTAATATGGACAGGAACTATTGCCATTAACATCTCACACACTTACCCTGTCACCTCATGGGAATCCAGTGGCTCGCAGCCTGGGAAAGTAGGAGTGACAGAATGCACTGGCCTGCTACAAATGGCCTGCATTACTACCAAATGCCCTACAGTCCTCTGTCAAAGGCCTGTGCCTCACCCATACTGCTAATGTATGTTATCTCATGGGGTCCCAACTAACAACATAACACAGTCCACAGAAGACAAATGCAAGGCCATGTTGACAAATCCCTGTAGCATGCCCACCATGTCCTACTGCATGAACTGTGGACCAACCCCTAAATACTGCTAGGATGAAGTGATAACTATAGAGATAATTATCAGATATTGCTTACATAATGTTAGGAATAGAATAGAATAACAGAGTGGGGGTGTAGAAGCATGGACATCATGAAGTATGTGAAGTCTGAAACTCTGATGGGTGCCCATACTACCCCTGCATGCAAACCCAGTAATGGGTGGCTACAAACCTGCTTGTAAACCACAATGTGAAGGGGAACTGAGCAGATATATGAGCCCTGCCTCTGAGTAACCTGGATGAATTTGTACAGCTGAGAGGTATGGCCACAGCAGGATATGGCCAGTCTGTTACATTGATATATGTACAAGCAGGGGATCCTCAGCCACCACAGTACCAAGGTGCTGGACCATTTACACAGACCCATCAGGAAGTGTCTGCAGCTAACCCTCCAGAATGGCATCAGTGTTCAAAAATATGTAGGCTGCAGACCACAATACTGGACACAGCTTCATTCATCTTGTATTTCCCAGGAAATAACTGTGAGCAAATGAGTATATCTGTCAGTAGTTGATGATGTAATACATCACAGTGTAAAACAGTACATATGTCTGAATATCTCTGCTAACACCAACCATATAACGCAAGCAGCACAGACACAATAGTTACAGTATCCCACTATCTGTCACCCATTGTGACTCCATATTGTCAACCTATCTACAGATATCCTGCAGAAACAGGTTGCTAGATGTAGGTGTGGAACACCAAATCCTGGACTGGAGTACAGCCAACCTGGAATGGATTTACACACTCAG